>NC_137101.1:18587659-18617659 GCF_949357685.1 Gobio gobio
GTTATAAGTTACTGAAATAAGCACAAATGTTAGGGCATGTCAAAACACTAGCTTGCACGTCATATCTGTGTGAGAATAAGTTCAGGAGTGATGAGTAGTGCTATTATTGATGGAGCGTGTATGTAAATGCGAGCTTCCTCAGGGGGCGTTGCATTCAACGCTCCTGCCCTTTGTAGTGGCCGTGTGAATAATGCATCTCAATTATGATGACAAAGCTCCCCACGCTCCGGACTGCGCTGGGACCCTGTAATTTAGCCCTTTTGTTAGGCGGTAGGAGTAATTTTCCATAGAAAGCACAACAAAACAACAGGGAAAACGCTAGAGGTGGGGACAATCCCTGTAGTCCATGGGAAAGTGAGGGAGAAAGAAAGAACTGTGAGGGCAATAGTTACTGTCTGTAGTTGAAGGCAATGTCAGCAAATTCCTTCCTCCTGGCACGGTACACGGGGTCCGTAAAGCCCTGCGAATGAGAGCGCCGTTAGGGTGTTTGTGATCCCAAAGTGGATCTACGGCTAGTTCTGATCTCTCAGTAGCCTTTGACAGTATTACTCAGTCTCATGCAGAACTCATTCAAATGAAGCCTTTGTAGAGTGTTTGCTGCTCATGATGAATGCATTTCAGTTTAATGACGGCTGGAAAGGGGCAATTATTTATAATTACAGGGGCTCAATTAAAGCGATGACATCAATTTGAGGGCCCCCGCCCGTTTCCATTAGAATAGAGAGTGATGCAGATCCTGACTGTGGGCTTTTAGCGTCGCTTGGACCAACTACGCGCCTACAAAAATACACCCACACACGCATGCAAGTTCCTCTTACGCTCACTTTCGCTCTTTTCTCTGATCATACGGACGGTGACTTCAAAAACAGACACACACACACACACACACACACACACACACACACACACACACACACACACACACACACACACACACACACACACACACACATGCGTCTGGTTCACTATCTTTGTGGGGACTCTCCATAGACGTAATGGTTTTTATACTGTACAAAGTGTATACTCTCTCCCCTTACACTGACTCTACCCCTAAACCTACCTATCACACAAAACTTTCTGCATTTTTACATTTTCAAAAAAACTCATTCTGTATAAATTATAAGCTTGTTTCCTCATGGGGACCTCAATTCAGGTCCCAACAGTGACACGAGTCCCCATGAGTCAGTGTCCATTCAGGTTGAAAAACATGAACACACACAGACACACACACACACACACACAGACACACACACACACACACACACACACACACACACACACACACACACACACACACACACACACACACACACACACACACACACACACACACACACACACACACACACACACACACACACACACACACACACACACACACACACACACACACACACACACACACACACACACACACACACACACACACACACACACACACAGTGTCTTACAGGATGGTCTGAATCCAGCTCGGACCCGTAACTGAGAATCTGATTGGCAAAGCGATCCAAGTCCTGGATGACATTGGGGAACCATGGAACTTTAGATGAGAGATGGGGGGAAGAGTGTTAATAAAAAGAATATTTAAAAGCACACTTTTAAAAAGTAATTTTTAAACAGAAATAACATACTAATACTTGTAAGTGCAAACTGAATGTAATGTTTTTTGGACACTTAATTGCATGCTAATTGCAATTGAATGAAAACGTATTATAGTTTAAATTTTAATTAATTGCAATTAGGTGAACTTTAGAGTGCTTTTTTTGCCCCATTTAAGTATAGGACTTAAATACATCTTTAATTGTAATTTCATCGTTACCTCGACTGTCTTTTAAATATGGTTGAAGTGTACTCCTGAATGTAAAACAGGCATTAGGTAAACATTACAATTTACTGTCATTTCTACTGAAACTTGTATGTTGTGTATTTAAATAGATTTGTAATTACACAATTGCAATGATGAAGTTGCACAGTCCTTTAAAATATATTAACTTTAAATGTAATAGCGAATAACAACCTACAGTTTAAAATGATAATAAATTCATTTACATTTGCTTTAGCATGTTACCACATCAAAATAAGTGTACTTCTAAGTACACAAAAAAAAGGTTATTAAAACATAATGATTTAAAATGTTAAAAAAGTAACACTCTGACTTTATTACAAAGTGCACTTTTCACAAGTTTTATGCACACTACAAGTGCACATTCAATACGATTAAGTGCACTTTTTAGGAAATAGTAATGCATTTACAATGGAAGTCTATGGGGTGCGGCATTGCTCAAGATTAAATGCTGAAATGTTTCAAATGTACTGCATATCCATAAGACTAAAATATTATTCATGCTAATGTAAGAAGAGTTTAATGAAATCACTGATTATTCGTAACTATCCACAAATTTCACTCATTGTGTAACATTCAACCACCTAGAACAATAGTCCCACTACTAAAAAGACAATTTAGACAACTTTACAGCTCAAATAACACGCATTTCTGTATGAAAACGGAGCTGTCTTCCTCTTTTAAAGCCTCCAGAATTTCTCTGCCTGAAGACTTCCATTGAAATTCCTGATTTCGGTTTTAAATGAGATCTATAGTTTTTCCACTCCCTGAGTTTTTATTAAATTGAGATGAATTAACTAAGGTTCTGGATATGTGAACTTGCTAATATCGATTGGTCGCTAACAGTGGCATGCTAACAGAGATGGATGACACAGTAGTAAACAGAAAGCATTGTGTGGAGAAAGAGCCCGTCCAGGCTATGAGGCTAAATCTCTCTCTACAGCGGCCAGAGCTGTGTATCGTCTCGATTTATGACAGTTAAACTCTTTGGAGGTCCAGCCATCAGCACATAGTTCAACAGTGAGCCTGAGGCGGTCTGAACAAAAGGCCAACAACTGAAGACCCTGACTGGTTTTCCTCATCGGCCATAAATATCCATAAATGTCCCTGCTCTGTGTTTTCTTATAGTATTGAGGGGGAAATTGTGATGGGTCTGTTGGTCTGTCAGTCTTTGTATTGAACTTTGACCCCCACCCTGCTGAACTGACTCTTGGAGAGAAACAAGACATTTCAGTCCATCTCTATGAGTCTGTTTGTCCTCAAAAACTAAACTAATGTAATTCTGGAAACAACCATAGGAGAGGCTGAGTGCAAGGGTCTTTGCCATCCATCTGCACAATGACATTTATGAGCGATTACAACATGTGTTCTATTTCTGCTCTATTCCTATTCTTGCTCCCTCATTTGCTCTTTCGTTGTGTTTCTCTCTGACCTAGAAATGCCTTAACAGCTTTTTTCTCTCTCATAGGGAGGGATGAGTTATTCTTCATACTGTTGTCCCGTGTCTCACCTGTGTCTTTCTGTTTGTTGCGAGACAACTCATGAACTTGGCCACTGATCTGCGTGCGCAGACTGGCGACAACCTCATCCAGAGCTTTAGAGGAGGTTTGATTCACGCTGATGAAGAACTCGTATTCTTCTTTGTTCTTGCGTGATGGGCGGGACTCAATGTGGTTCAGGTTAATGCCTTTCTCCTGCAAAGTACAGACAATATGTTTATGTATATATGTTTCATCGTATTGCATAATTTCAAATTATTCGAATGATACTTTATTGATCACAACACAGCACCACATGTAACAAACAAAGACACTGTGCTGATCTACAATATAACATTTTTAAATGTGCTATTACAATTTCTAAATATCTCAAGTCTACTGAGATTTGAGTTTATTTCAGTAGATTCATATTTTCTTGCTTTATGATGACATTAATTGTCACCACACATTACTATGCATCATTTTTTTTTTATAAAAACAGTACAATATACAGTATAGAAATATATGTGTGACCGTCGACTACAAAACCTGTCATAAGGGTCAATTTTGTGCTGAATAAGCTGAATAAATAAACTTTTAATTGATGTATGGTTTGTAAGAATAGTACAATATTTTTTTTACTAGATTTTTTTACTAGACAACTATTTGAAAATCTGGAATCTAAGGGTGCAAAAAAATCTAAATATTGAGAAAATCACCTTTAAAGTTGTCCAAATAAAGTCCTTGGCAACGCATATTACTACTAATAATATTTTCTATATATATATTTACAGTAGGAAATGTACAAAATATCTTCATGGAACATGATCTTTACTTATCCTAATGATTTTTGGCATAAAAGAAAAATCGATAATTTTGACCCATACAATGTATTGTTGTTGACTATTGCTACAAATATACCAGTGCGACTTATGACTGGTTTTGTGGTTTATATATATATATATATATATATATATATATATATATATATATATATATATATATATATAATTCTGAATATTTATATTTTAATCAAGGGAAGTTTTTAGAATGTTTGAAAATCTGACAGTTGATTTTGCCTCATTTTTTAGTCACATTCAAATTGTATAATTTATATGCAAATAGCGAATAAACACTAGGTGGCGCTCCAAGCTAGTCCATCTAAGGAAAAAGCAATTAATTAAAAAAATGTGTAAGAAGTACCATGAACACGCCATGATTAAGAATGTTTAATAGGCTTCTGTGTGCATGTGGTCCTCTCTTTTCATAATTAACTTGCCATTTAGTAAATTACTGTAATGTTTCAGTAACCGCACTGTATTAAACTTGCACACACACACACACACACACACACACACACACACACACAAATGTTGGTACACCTATTCGTATAAAGACATTCCATTGGCATAATGTTTTTTTTTACTGTACAAACTGTATATTTTCTATCTCCATACACTAACACTAACCCTATCCCTAAACCTACCCATCACAGAAAACATTCAGCATTTTTTTTCACACACTTTTTTTTTCATTTTAAATAAAATATTGTTTCTGTAAGCCATTTTAATCACAAGGACTCGGGAAATGTCCTCTCACACTATGTTTACGTTGTAATACTAGTGTAATGCCCATGTCATTATACAAATTTGTGTCCTCATAAATCATACAAACAAGCGCACACACATACACACACACGCACACACACACACGCACGCGCACACACACACACACACACGCACGCACACGCACACGCACACACACACACACACACACACACACACACACACACACACACACACACACACACACACACACACACACACACACACACACACACACACACACACACACACACACACACACACACACACACACACACACACACACACACACACACAGGGACATTCCATAGACATAATGATTTTTATACAGTACAAACTGTTTTTGTCATACCCTAGCCCTAAACCTACCCATCATAGAAAACGTTCTGCATTTTTAGATATTCAAAAAACACCACTTAGCGTGATTTATAAGCTGTTTTCCTCATGGGGGCCAAACAATTCCCCCACAAGGACAAATATTTCAGATATTTCCATCTTTGTGGAAACATTTTGTTCCCATTTTGTTTACCCGGTCCGACCACATACACATACACATACACACAAACACATTTGTGAATACATTTTGGCAGCAATTGAGCAGCTTTTCTTCAGCCAATAGGAGAGAGGGTGTTTTTGCACTGCTTAAGCCAAAACATGTTTGTATTTATGTGTTTTTGACGCACACAGAGGGAGGACACCCATTGCTGTTTGCCATAGGCCCGTGCAGAAGGCGGATGGGGTTTACAATGCCTTGGACCCTCTCTGGTCCTTTTTCATCTTGCAATATGTTCTCCCCCTTCCCCATGTGGTTCTGATTGAGTCCATATGGATCTTCATCCTTTACCACTCAAAACACAACACAGCAGAGAATTACTGCATTATTTTTCCGCATGTTTGGCATTTTTTTTTCTCAGTTATTATAACTGTGTCCAGCATGTCAACGGGTTCATTCGGAACATTTGTTGTCTATGTTCCGCATATGTTTTGTATATGTACAATGCCACAAAGCCCCTGTTAATATGTGGTCCAAATAAACTAGTTGCATGCTTGTCTACTTGTGGTTATTTCTGGTTTGTGTTTTATACAATCTAAAATATAAAGATATTATGATGTTAATTAATAGTATTATTGGTATTGTGTTAATTAATAATGAATAGGCTTCCGCACTGCATTATATTATTAATTATGAACAAATTGTCAGATATGTTGTTCGAACTGGAAAGTTAATAATAATAACTATTATTCACTATAATTATTCACTATAACTATAATCAACTACTTAGTCTTTCATAAAGCATCCTTTCCCCTCACAGCAACTTCAATGTGGGCTGGAGGAAATTGCTTTTAATAGGGTTAAAAGTTTGCAAAAATTGTGGGTGGTGTAGGGGGTGTTTTAAGGGGGTGGAGTAGGATGGTACAGAAGAACCAATCAGAAGCCACAGGCCAAGCTTTTATGTTTATAGTAGCATTAGGGGGTGCCAGTTTGGCTCATATCCATTACTGACTTGCACGAAAGCACCAGAGAAGATTCTAGGCTTTTATATATTGGTATGCAAAATATTGTGTGCACTGAAAAAAAAAGATACTTTGGACCAACTTACACTCATTTTTCTCACATTATATATTATATATATTTATATACATTTTGGTTTAACATTAATCATACATTTAAATTTTCCCAAAGACAAAAACATTCATATAAAGTAAAACAATGAATTATTAAAGACCACCACACTTTCTTTAGACATAAGCCAAAATGTTAATGTAGGTCCATAATATAATATAATATAATATAATATAATATAATATAATATAATATAATATAATATAATATAATATAATATAATATAATATAATATAATATAATATAATATAATATAATATAATATAATATAATATAATATAATATAATATAATATAATATAATATAATATAATATAATATAATATAATAATATAATAATTTGGCATTTTAGAACTTAATTTCACCACAACACTAAATTAGCTATAATATAAAAAAATAGTTTTCACTTGTGATAAATCTAAAAACATTTAGTTAGTTTAATTTAGTTTACTTACTATAAATAAAGACAACTTCAGAAGACCTTCATCTTTATTGTGATGTCTTTTTAAAAATGAATCATATTTTGTTGTTTAAAAAATAGCAGAAAATGAATAAAACCCACAATAACTAAAAGCTAGCCATGTTTTGCACATCAACACTCTGGTGTCAAGCGAAAGTACTATTTAATTTGTATTTCCTATGTAGAGAATTATTCACTTTTAGAAAAAACTATAACTAGATTTAGACCACCTATTAGACCAATTTTAAAATGCACTTTAAAGAAATGACACGGTTGTTTCACTTTTTTTCAGTTATAATTTCTTGAAATATATTCAGTAAATAAAACCTGTCATCTACTTGGGAGCACGTTGCGTTGCACGTAGGCAGAAGTAAAGTCAACATGCAAAAACAAAGTATACTGAACTTTGATACAAGTAGGGAAGAACTTTGGAGATGATTCAAGGAATCTTGGCATTCTTACAGGACACAGGCACTGTGTGATGTCTATATGTATTTGTATGTTGTGATATCTAAACACATCGTTTAATTGTTGATTTCTATCAATGAATGTCCGAGTGTTTATCTTACACCTTAAGTACAGTGTTTGGACCCTTAAAAAAATCTATATTAGAACCTCAAAGGTACACCCAGTGACCTTTTTAACCCTATAAGGTATTATTTATTTATTTTTCATTTTGTTTTTCACTTATTGTGAGTCTGCATATCTTTACATCTCATCATATTGATTATTATATTATTGATTTTGCCTAACAAGTTCGGTGTGGGCAGGTCACAATGTTCTTTCACAATGGCCTTCAGCTTTGCCCCTGCTTTCAGTGTCATTTCACCACATCTGCATTTATTTGATCAAAAATACAATAAAATAGTGATATTGTGAAATATACAGTAATAACTGTTTTCTGATTGAATATATTTTAAAATAATTCTGTGATGACAAAGCTTCAGCATCATTAATCCAGGCTTCAGTGTCTCATGATCCTTTAGATCCTTCATTCTAATATGCTGAACTTTATGCTAACAACATTTTAACAAGACAAAGCTGGTTAAAATTTTGCAAATTTGTTGTTTAATATATCACGGTGCTGTGAGGTCAACTGAGGGCATGACATAAACTTCATTAACTGTTACATCATGTGCACAGTATTGCCTAATCCCCCACAAAAACGTCCTGTTCAGTGTTTTGCATTTCTACAAATGTCCCCTCTGTCATTCCACAGCCACTGTCCTTGACCCTAATGTTTTGCTATAGATAAATGCCAGTGTATATACGAGAGAGAAAGAGTGAGAGAGAAAAATGGAGAGGTACTAACCTCAAATAGTCTCAGAGCTTTTACAAGAGCGCCAACCTCCTCTTTCAGAGAGAAGATGCAGGACACCACTCCTGTTTTGTTTAATGGTTCTTCCAGGTAGGATGAGGTCAGGGAGCCCTGTTAAACAAGCAGACGTCGAGACACTCACACAGTTACACTCTTCATCATCAACACGCAGCAAATGAGTGCAGAACCGTCATATAAAATTGAATTTTTGAGGGCTTCGCACTTGTTTTATTTGATCAGCGCCTACATTTGTTTCTTTTGTCCTTGAAATGAACATTAGTTAATCTTTCCCATAGTGCCAAGGGACAGTATGACCCATCTCCGTTTGTAAATACAGTGTATATCACTGAAAAAACAGGAAAACACATGTTGTCCAATTTACTTAATCGTATTATTTGTGATCTACGCAACAAATTTGTGTTTCTCTTCTAAACATGATTTCATTGCTTTCGATTAATGGAATTCTCTAAAATGTGCAATCTACTAGATTAAATTATTTGGGGTGAATGTGAACCAATTAAGTACTTGAAAATGATTTTTGCTGAAACTGTAGTTCCCAGCATGCTTTGCTTGGGACTTGATGACTAGAGTAAAATTGTTGAAATTAAGTGTTATTTTATGTGTTTTTGGGCAAAATGAGAAAAAGGGGGAGACTTTATACTGTTTATTAGTGTTTAATGTTTAATTATGTTGGAATTATTCGAACCATTTAAATTACACTGGGTTACCATAGTGGAGAAGAGCGGAGCGATTGCTTAGGCTGTGGACTGACTCAGCACATGTCTTTACAGAGCATTTCACACTTAGCACATATACGGTGTGCTATTGCTGGCAAATATAATGAAAGCCAATAAATACTGCGATATAGATCAGTCAAGTGACATCAAATATATTCAAAAATAAACATGTGTTTTGATTAAAGAGGCAGGGTCACAAGCCCCCGTGTGCACCACTTGTTAGGGAGCCATATTAAAATCATTGTGAGACTACTCAATTCAGTTACTTAAAAATTACTTAATTCCATTATGTTGAAATTATGTGAACAAATTATGTTTGTTTAACTTAATTGATTCATGTGGAACCGATGTACATGATTAAATCATGTAAATCCAACACACCATTTTTTTCAGTATATATATATATATATATATATATATATATATATATATATATATATATATATATATATATATATATATATATATATATATATATATATATATATATATATATATATATATATATATATATATAGTTAGTTAGTTTTAACAGTGTCTGTTACACATTAGCAGCTAAATTACTAATGACTAACTTTCAAGCCACACGCACCTTTCAAGTAATTGCCCACAATGGAAATTAATGTAAAATAAATGCAAATATTGTTCGCTTCAAATCAAATAATGTCCGCAGATTTCTGTTTAGAATTAGCGGTGTAATTATCTTACCATAAAACCATTGCATGATCCTAATCATGCTTCAAAAGTAGTGAGTGCGTGTGTGTCTGAGCAGAACGACTTTAAAATGTGTGTGTCTGAGCAGAATGACTTTAAAACTCATGACCAAGTCACACACACATTCCTGTGAACCCACATTCCTGTAACTCAAAGTGTCGATATCACAACTTTCCCCCTTATTTTGCCACAATACCCAAATACCTTTTAATAAAACAAATTTAAAGCAATTACTCTATTAATGGCTTGACAACATCAGATTAATATTTCTGATATTTCATATCTTCAAACCCATACTCTTTCAAGTACAATATACACCTTGAGGCACCCAAATCATACCTTAAAATATGAAAATGATCCTATTATTGACTTATATGATAGCATCCGATTCATATTTCTGATTGCTTAAAATGTTAAGTTTCTTTTTTACAGATTTGATAACTGTCCTCTGGACTTTCAACTGATGCTATAGCTGCTAAGCTTGCCTTTATTTTGTGGTCTGGAGAGAAATTTCCAGTCAGGTCTGACAATAATAAGTGAGTTAGACTGTCATTGGCCAAATGTAGATCCACACAGAATTTACCCTTTGACTTTCCTGAATAACCAATTCTAATTTGCAACCAAGTCAGCGCCCTAATGTTGGGGAAGTGCTATAATAAATTCATTATTTTAAATAATATATATAGATTAAGCAATATAATCATAATAGCTAATACTTTCAAAATAAAATGTCTAAAAAATAGAAAAGTGTTAACCTTTCTCTCCAGTTCCCCGTTCATCTGCTTGAGACCTGCGTCCATTCTTGCTTCAGTCCTCAGGTGTTGTTGGTTTGTTGGATGCTTCTGTGCACTTTGTGCAACCCATCCAAAACTCCATCGATTTAAAAGTACCACGTGACACCACACCCCCTGAACAGCCTGTGTGCCTGTCACGCGACGAGAGTTGCCTATAAACCACTTTGATGTTTTGGAAGCTGCCACAACAGCGCATCTGGTTTGCGTTGTCCAGTGGGAAAGACTTTTCAGGGGGAGTTTTGGGTGAGAAGTCAGCGTTTCGTAACGATTACTTTGCCTTATACTTACTTGATGCAACAATGATGTAACAATGGTGTTCGTTACCTAATGGATTTGATAATTAATACAAGTAGGGATTGAGTTTTCAATAATGGAAAAACTGATGCAGGATCCCGTTATAAATTAATCTTGTCAAGAACTATCTATACATTGATGTTCTGTTTATGACCACGAGATGGCGCCAAGTTAATTGAGTCCAGCAGGTGAAAGAACGTGTTTAGCCAGAGGGAGGTTTATTTAACAAGAGGATTTATAGAGCACAGCTAACTAACCGTCAATTATGTAAAATTCTTACTAAAACCAACATCTTGGTTATTGCTAAGTCATGTTTTGGCGACGTATTGCGTAGTCCTACATCCTCGTGCTGTGTCTGTTTGGCGTCAGGTAAAAATACGCTTCTAATTTGCTAATATTTTAACTTTTGTGATTATCGAAATGCTTTCCAAACAGCATAATTATAGGTCTACTTGTATATAAAAAAAGAATATGGCATCGAGCACGTTTATAGTGACATTGTTTGTGGGGTTCAAGTCTTTATGGGTTAAACCCCCTGAAAAGCTTTATTACAGACAGCGTATAATTTGCATTCCGTTTCTAGACTCTGGAAGCATTTGGGATAATTCAATCCATATTTTAATTTGTCTTAACCCTTTATGGTATGTATTATGTTCTAACTAGTGTTGTTGTCAAGACCACCTAATCCGAGACCAAGACCAATGTGTGTTGAGACCAAGACTTTGAGGGGTTGAGACCAAGACAAGACCAAGACTTTGAGGGGTTGAGACCAAGACAAGACTAAGACTTTGAGGGGTTGAGACCAAGACAAGACCAAGATTTTGGGTGGTTGAGACCAAGACAAGACCAAGACTTTGAGGGGTTGAGACCAAGACAAGACCAAGATTTTGAGGCTTTGAGACCAAGATTTTGAGACCAAGACTTTGAGGGGTTGAGACCAAGACAAGACCAAGATTTTGGGTGGTTGAGACCAAGACAAGACCAAGACTTTGAGGGGTTGAGACCAAGACAAGACCAAGATTTTGAGGCTTTGAGACCAAGATTTTGAGACCAAGACTTTGAGGGGTTGAGACCAAGACAAGACCAAGATTTTGAGTGGTTGAGACCAAGACAATACCAAGATTTTGAGTGGTTGAGACCAAGACAAGACCAAGACTTTGAGGGGTTGAGACCAAGACTTTGAGGGGTTGAGACCAAGACAAGACCAAGATTTTGAGGGGATGAGACCAAGACAAGAACACGATTTTGAGGGGTTGAGACCAAGACAAGACCAAGACTTTGAGGGGTTGAGACCAAGACAAGACCAAGATTTTGAGGGGATGAGACCAAGACAAGAACACGATTTTGAGGGGTTGAGACCAAGACAAGACCAAGACTTTGAGGTGTTGAGACCAAGACAAGACCAAGATTTTGAGGGGATGAGACCAAGAGAAGAACACGATTTTGAGGGGTTGAGACCAAGACAAGACCAAGACTTTGAGGGGTTGAGACCAAGACAAGACCAAGATTTTGAGGGGATGAGACCAAGACAAGAACACGATTTTGAGGGGTTGAGACCAAGACAAGACCAAGACTTTGAGGGGTTGAGACCAAGACAAGACCAAGACTTTGAGGGGTTGAGACCAAGACAATTACACGATTTTGAGGGGTTTAGACCAAGACAAGACCAAGACTTTGAGGGGTTGAGACCAAGACAAGACCAAGGCTTTGAGAGTTTGAGACCAAAACAAGACCAAGGCAGGGCAAGATCAAGACCAGACCAGCACTCCTTAAATTCATAGAGATCCACATTACCGCCTAAGACATGACTTATGATGAATACCTCTTAGAGAAACGTTGCTATATGGCAACGCTGTACCATAATAGAAAATGGTCAAACAAGTAGTTTTTCAATACAAATTTTATCAATTAACCTTCAAAACTCATCCTCACATGGATCTCATCACCTAAAGAGCTAACTCTGCAATCATCCTATTGCCCTTTCCGTAAATGTATTCATGTATTAATTTTCTTTGTATTCATTTAAAAAGAGACATAATTTTGTTATTTATACATACATTCAACTATACTACAATAAACACTTCAAGTAAATAAATAACTGCAATCATATTATTGATGCTACTATCTATAATTAAAAAAACCCAATGGGGAAATACATTACAGTTTTGCCATATGGCAATATACCTATTTTTCCGTATGGTACAGCATTGCCATTATGGAAACATTGATATGTTCTACGTTTACAGTAAAACTATGTTAGACAAAGTTGATGTGTGAATAACAATATCTAATTTACTTTCCAAAGATGCTGCAACAACAAAACAAAAAAAACCTTGAGAAGAGATGTTTAGAAACTAGGTTATTAGAGAAATTTCAGGAGCACTTCAACAGGTGTCTTCCGTGTGAGGGTGACAGTGGGAAAGAAAGTTTTGGAGGGACGTTCAAATGTCATGTGACTTAAAAACAGCACATAATTTGCTGCCTTAAGGCCTGCCCTTTTAATTACCATAGTGCAATATATTGCATATTTTTCTGAATAACAAGGAAATTATGAATCCTTGCCAACTGGCGACTCCATACCATAAAGGGTTACGTTAAAGCAATGTATTGACCCCTGTCTGGTACACACACACCTCTTACAAACCATCCATGACTAGATGACACCACTAGATGGCAGTGGGCATCTGTACAATTTACCCACTCTGTTAACTCCACTTTTCAAAATATAGTAGGCTAATAGCCGATATACAGCCTCTCCATTTAAATAGCTAAAGATTATTACTACACTAAAAGTACAAAAATCGTACCATAAACTCAGTCCAATAATAATAAATAACAAAAAACACTATTCATTTCATTACTACCACAGAAATTGGTGTTATATTAAGTTGTGATCACTGGATATATGGGAATATTGCATTAGATTGTCTATTTACACAGGAGATGTAGGACCATGACCCAACTACTACCTGGTGTTTAGAGTTGAAGTCCTCAGAAAGTGCACAACCGCAGGTGAAGAGTCATCTTGAATGAACATCTGGACAGTTCCCTTCAACACCTGCAGATGTTTTCAGGTAGGGTAAGTTTAGGAGACAGTATACTACTCCCTCTGTAGCCTTTAGAAATGTTATCACAAAAACACATCAAGGTATGTGGTGGTAGTTAACACACATATTCAAGCTAAATGAAATGAATGAATGGCTGATATGACCAACACATCTGGCCTTTGGCTTATATTGTTAAGGGGAATTTCTTGGAAAAAATAATTGCGGAAGTTTGTTTACGCTTCAAGGAGCCTATATGGAAATCATGTTTTTAAAAAGAAAAATGTCACTTTGCAGTGAATATGCACTTTTAAGCTACATGAAAATGGAAGATGAATACTGGTAAATGAGGCACTTTCTGTAATTTTCTGTATTTAGCCCTCAAAACTCTTAAAAATAAAAGTTATTCGTGGATATGCACTTTTAAGCTACATAAAAATGTAATACATGTAAGATGATGTATACTGGTAAATGGGGCACTTTCAGTAATCATTTAGCCCTCAAAACTCTTAAAAATAAAAGTTATTTGTGGTTTCACGAAGAACCTTTAACATCCAAGTAACATTTCCATTTTACAAACAGTTCTTTATATTGGGGAAAATGTTGTTTAAATAGTTAATGTTCTTCATATATATATAAAAAAGATCTGTTAACATCTGTTTATTTAAAGGTTCTTTGGGAACCCCAAATCGTCTTGCGTCATCGCTGCGAAAACTCCCTTTTGCTACTCCAATTGCTCAAAATACTGTTCAACAACTTGTAGGTCAACAGTTTTATATGTGTGTGCATAACATCTTGTTGCCTGCATCATTCTGTCGCCGCATGACTGCAGTGGATCGCGCGCTGCAGACTTTCACGCTCGCGCGCACGGTTGTGAAGCAGGCGCGCGCATTCAGTTAACAAGGAATCATCGGTGATCGGTTCTTTCACGAATATGGCCGTTCCATTGGCTTCATTCAACATGCTCTCATCCACTAACATCAGAAATAGCAGTGCATCAACGCCACGCATCTGCTCCGAAAAGCAGCAATGAATAGTCATGAAGCGACCAAACAAAAAAAACAACTTTACAATGTAGTTTTAACAGCTTACAAATTGAAATATAATCCTGCATATCAAACCCATGCTTATAGGAGAAAACAAACGGCTTTGTATGGCGTTGTTTTGTTTTTATTATTTTACAGCAGCTCTCCGAGTTGTAAGACGGGCAGAGGTGTTTCAATAGACGTTCAGACGCCCAGATGTCATATTAATTATTACACCCGGGAATGACTGGAACCTTCCCTGAGCCTAGAGTATCATGAAAGAAAGAGGGGCTTACAAAACGCTAATTGGACTCTGCAAATGCACTGACAGAGCATGGTGGATATGTTTCAGAGAGTCCCAGCCAGAGTGAATAGAACCCACGCTTCTTTTCTCAACGCCCTTGCTGCGCTAAAAAAGGAGAAGGGGGAAAAGGAGAGAGGGAGAGAAAGGAAAGTTGGAGGGGGCTGGGTGCTTGAATGCTGGCCTGATCTTGAATGCCTCAGCCAACTAAGAGAAATTACACAATTTATTGCCCCCCCCCCCCTCCCTCTCCACTCCACATGCATCGCGCGCACACACAACACCGGCGCAGGCAAAGTCATTCAAACAAAGTTGGTTGAAAGTAATGTGCCATTATCATGCTCTATGAAAGAGGCGAAATTAATCGAGAGATATAATGTAAGTAAATAGAGTGAATAAGTTGTCAGGAGCTTTTCTTAATGCGCGCCCACAAAATAACCCATCCGTTCCGCCTTTCCAGCTGTGATGATTTCTTATAATGACTGGCCAAATTCCCTAAAGATTCCCTATATGGAGCAATATTATTTGGCTGTAACGTGTTAACAGAGTAACCGTTACCGTGACAAGCGTGAATTCATAACTAAACTATACATTTGCGTCCAATGAAAGCAGTGCTTTGAATGAGTTTATTCGCGTCTGAATGGGTGTGAACAATTGGGTCTTATTCACAACCGCAGTTACACATTGTTTGCTATATTTGCTTAAGATCTGATTTATTTGATCTGATTTAATCGACATTTTAGAAAGCTTTTAAGCAGGATTCGTATGTGATTAAATAGTCAACTGGGGCGAGTTCTTACAAACACGAATCATACACCCAAAAAGTATGTTGAAAGTTGATTTCAAACACCTGAACCTGAACACCTGAAGTCCTTTTTTTGTTTGTAAATGTCAGGGCAAGTGGTTAAATATGTTTGAAAAGTTATACATTGTTATCATTGATGCCAGTAGCCTTCATGGCCAAAACAATAGTTTGATAATGTTTCTCTCCTTATGAATTGTTTCTAAACTTTTTCATTATTTATTTTTTTCCTGGTAAACATGGCAAGTTTAATTCTATTCTGCCATTATTATAAAAGCCTAACATTTTTTGAATGTATATAGCTGTAAATACAGTATCATCTCCCCAAACATGCTTAATTTCTTGTATCCCCCCCCCCCCGTGTTTTCAAATTATTAATCGCAAATTTAATGACTCGTTTCCCAAAGCGCCATTAAGAAAAATCGAGATGCGCCCTTGTGAAATATTACAAGGTCACGGGATGCCTTCATTGCAGCTCGAAGTGGAGTGTGTGCGTGTGTTTGTCCTCCAAGAAACACTTGTCATAACCGAAAAACACCTCTAGTCATTCTTTACGAGAAGTTGTTTACTCAGTGGCAGGAGCGGCACGCGCCTGGCGTACGCAACGCAAGCGCATCTCAGGGGGCGTGGTCAGGGGGACGCGCGGCGGGCCGTCGGCGTATTGAAAAGGCCGCGCTGTTTCCATCTCCTAACTCAGAACAGGTCGAGAGTCCGGAGCACCCCTGCCCATTGAAGCCACACGTGAACGCCACGAGCAAGACGCACGGCCACTGGGCAGTCCAAAGAAAACTTTTGTGCTTTCCATCGCTCTTTTTTCCCCATCCGCGTAATGGACATCACTGCCAAGATGGAAATAAGCGTAAACCAGCAGCAGTTCATGGCACCTGCCTGCTTTTTTGCCTCTCAGAGCATCCAACTCAGTCCGACCGACAGCCAGTGCAGCAACAAGTCCGCATCGAAGCAGGCAAAGAGGCAGCGCTCATCCTCCCCAGAGCTGCTCCGGTGCAAAAGGAGGCTCAACTTCGCCGGCTTCGGGTACAGCTTGCCTCAGCAGCAGCCGCATGCGGTGGCCAGGCGGAACGAGAGGGAACGCAACCGGGTAAAGCTGGTGAACAACGGCTTTGCTACTCTCCGCGAACACGTTCCCAACGGAGCGGCGAACAAGAAGATGAGCAAAGTGGAGACGCTGCGCTCGGCTGTGGAGTACATTCGCGCGCTCCAGCAGCTCCTGGACGAGCATGACGCGGTGAGCGCGGCGTTCCAGTCGGGCGTCCTGTCACCCACCATCTCTCAGAACTACACTAATGACATGAACTCTATGGCCGGTTCGCCTGTGTCCTCTTACTCCTCAGACGAGGGCTCCTACGACCCTCTGAGTCCAGAAGAACAAGAGCTCCTGGACTTCACCAACTGGTTTTGAACGTTCGTGAAAGGTTCGTATGAATCACAACCTCGTTATTGCAGCTCTTGGTGTACGTTTACTATTTTGTTGTTCATGCAAGATATTAACCATGACATGTTCTCCTTTTAGGAATCACATAAAATCGCAGCACTCGCTTGGGAGGAACTCGGATGTCCTCCAAGAACACAGAGCACTGCGTTTGCGCTGCAGTCCGGTTCGGATAGACTCGAATCCACACCCAGAGATGGCCCATGCAAACCACGGGTCCCGAGTGTCACAGAGCCAAAGGACTGAAAGGGAAGAGCGGGAGACCAGTCCTTCCAGCGCATTCGCCCAAGAAATATATTTTAAAATGACTTTCCACAACACTGTGGCACATATACAAAAAAAACAAAACAACAATAAGCAAACGTTGTTCTTTACCTATGCTAATGTAATCAAAGAAGGTTTGCCTTGATAAACCCCCTCACAATTCTAATATGCTTCCAACTTGGCGAATTTTATTATATGATGAAGTTCTATTTGTATAAAATGTTGTTGTTTGAAATATATTAAGCTATTTTTGTATGTAAGAGATTTATAGATGTTTTTTTGTACACATTCATTTTAATATGTATATATTTTTGACCTATAGCCTGCCGTAAATTGTTCATTACCTCTCGCTTATTCAGACTTATAGTCTCAAATGCATCGCAGCTGGCAGTTCCCTTTACGGTTGTGGAGGTTTTAGAGGAGTTTAATACTCAAGAGTTTAAATTTCAACACCAACGTGTCTTATTTAATAGGAATAATAATTGCAATTGTAATATGACTCGAAGTGATCAAAGGTTATGCAGCTATTGTCCAAACGGAGGTGTTTTGTGTCTCCACACTGTTCCACTTTGCCTTTACAATGCTGGGGTTTGCATCTTTCAGAAAATAAGAATATGCCTTATCTCCATATTTTCTACAGTTTAGTCTCATAATAAAAGTTTCTAAAAGAAATATGTTTTCTTGAGTTTGCTTGTGTATTGCAACCTTGTTGATTACTGAAAGCAGTTCTTTTTTTAAGAACTAAAAATCAAGTGTCAAGGAGATTTTCGCTGCACACTTTCTTTTTAATGGGCAACAAAAGTGATAAGCCTGCTAACCCTCGGCAGTCTGCCTGCAGGGAGGAGGAGACGTGACCAGCATTCTGGACCGTTTCAAAGACTGCGCTCATAATGAATGCCAATTTGGAGAAGACCGCACTTTTGGAAAATAAACATATTGTTTGCTCACCCTACTCACACTTTTGTGGGCGAGAATGGCAGAGGGAGCACAGGAACAAGTAATCACACGAGAGTGTAAAACGTATGGCTATTTGCTTTTATTGTTAATAACTATAAAAACAATGTTTTAAAACGAGGGAATAAGATTGTTGAAATACTGAGACATGAATAAGACAGGGCAAGATAAATAGTGTGTAGCCTACACATATGATGGTTTTCTCTAAAAAATTTTCTCCATGAATATCAACCTTTTTTTCTTTTACAATCTTTACAGTTAAGGGCGTTTTTAACCTTACGCCCCGCAAAAATATCAAAATAACTTTTCATTCAGGAAAATGTGAACCTGTTATATTTAAGTCAGTCTATTGCGTTTTACTGAACAACTTAAAAGACCCGAAAATACGAGCGTGAGACCCAAAATACAAACGTATTTGGTAAAACACTTTTGTTAAGATTCCACATAAACAACTCTCAGTCGTGAAGTTTAAATAACAGTCGTGGAGTTTGACAGGTAAAGTGTGTGCGCGCGGGGCGGGCGCGTGCCTGCTGTAATGAATTGAAAGGCTCTGTTCGCGTGTGTGGCGCTCGAGTGGAGTCGGCTGAAGGCGCGTGTGCCTTTCTGACAACAGCTCGCGACACGCACTCAACAACTGCCCCTTTAAAAACACACGGCGTCTGGAAGCGAGTGCTGTATACAAGAGGCAGGTGTTGAAGAAGAAAAAGAACATGTCCCAGACGAAAGTAGCGAGAGCATTGTTTAGGGTAAGACGAAGTAGCCACCCCAGCTTATCAATCAACCAAACTTTTACGCTTACCTTTTTAATTAGCTCAACCAGACAGGTTAGTGGGATGAAAGTATTAACTCTCATTGTAACGTGTAACTTTTTTGTGTGTACGTTTTGGCGAATTGGTGGCTAATTTGTATAAAACCGTATCTCGTTTTTACGTTTTGGTATGTGTTTTACGTTGAGGTTTAGGGGTGGACCCTCAACGTTTAAAAAAAATAAAATCTAAGTACAATTAACATTATGCAAATTGATAGGAAACATTGTTAAATAGTTTTCTCATAAGATCTGTCTAGAGAAGTCAACCAATTTTGTTTTTAAATAGATAAGGGGCAGACCAAGTCAGTTGTCCCAGAATTCCCTGCGACTGTGACCCAACTTCTCTGACATAAACCACCATCCAAATTGGAAGGGTCTGAAATGTCTACTAATCAATTTTTGCGCTTATCCATCAGACGGTTGACCAAGCATTGTCTTATTGTAACATACTGGACCCATTTGTCAGTTACATTTCAATAGCTAAAGCTTCATATCTATCGGGTGTGAAATTAATTTGGGGAGGAGAGGCAATGCTTTTTAAAAAAAAAAATAATAAACGAATCAGGAACTATGAGATGGATGAAGCACATTTTCCATACGATTTTATGGATTCTTGTGTCTGTTTGTGAAAGATTAGAAAACATGATAAATGATGGCTTTCCTCCAATAAGTTTGTTCAAGGACCTTGTTTTATCAAGAGACATTGCAGAAATCCTTTCTAATTGTTGGTTTGTAGTTTACTTACTAGCTGGAGTACAGCCAACAAAAGATTCTACATTTGTTTAGTTTTTTTCCCCCCACAACTAAAGCGATGTAAATGTCTTGCTTAAACTTTTCCGTTCACCTGTTGTGAATGCGCTTTGTGTCTAACCTGAAAATACAAGCCTCCAATTCCCTTTACAAACTATTCATGCTCAATCTGAACTGTGTCCAAGGGAACGGTAGCGAGCAACGCAGTGTGTGTAGTTGTGTGCACAGCCCATTCGAGCCCGTCCGCGTGTCCATCCCTTTGTGGCAGAATGTTGCCTCCTCATTATGCCATGCCTGAATAGAACGGGAGCGGCAGCATGTAACCCACACTGATTAGTGATCCGGGCCCCTCTGATGTTCTCCCTGTTGAAATTCATGGGGACTTCTTGTTATCACTCCTCTCCAACCTCCTTTCATTCTCTTTGAAAGTGCTGCCATCCTTGCCTCTCAACTTCTTCAACAGACTTTGAAAATCTAAAGACGCAGACTGTTAGACAGCACTCACTTCCTCATGAGTGCCCAGAGAGCTTTTCACAACTGTCCAATCTCTAACAGAGGGCTGCGGTCATTTCTTTGGGCTAAATGAGACCGGTCGTTCTCAGTCTTTCTCGCTACCTCGATCCTTTTCAGTTTTTCCCCCTCTTTCCTCTTTCTTATACAAATGTTCACTTTTGTTATGTCTGAATGTGACGGTGCTCTCCATGCTTGTCAAAGCTCTTCGGTCCCCTTTCCCCTTGGGTCCTAGTTATGACGAGTGATTATCAGGGATGATAGGATGTTTGATGACCACGTTTGCACAAACGTTTCGCTCTCTGTACACCAAATTGGGAATTACATTTCATAAAGGCTCTAGTCTGCATGAAATATGAGCTGCTCGACTGTGGCCCTGAAGAGTGCAGAGCAAACAGTGTTTCAGTACCACAGACAGCACTCCTCTGGCCACTCATGCAGTCTTTTGCAGGAAATGAAATCCATGGCCTATTTTTCATGATTTGTTGAAGTTTTGTCATTAAGTCAGTGTTTACCTTTTATTGGGGAAGTTATTGACATGGAAGAATAATTAACAAAGCATTGTTGTAGTTCATTTTTATTGATGCAGGTTATGTGGGACACTTAAACATAATAATTTTTATCAATATTTGTTTCTGTATTTATTACTTCTGTACTTAGTGGTGATTTTTAGCAATGGAACACAATACACAATTTCAAATTAATATAATAATAATTTATAATATAATATAATAATTCTTGAGTACCAAATCAGCCTACTAGAATGATTTCTGAAGGATCATTTGACACTGAAGACTGGAGTAATGTTGCTGAAAATTCAGCTTTGCCATCACAGGAATAAATTACATTTTATAATATATTCAAATACACTGTAAACCCAAATAAGTTCGCAAAACTAAAAAAAAATTGGCAATCAGTTGCCTCAAATTTAGATAATTCAACTTAAAAATATCATGTAATCTCAAATTTTTAGTAGTGGAAAAGTAGTGGCTTGCTTTAACTAGCTAATTCAATAAATACCACCTTGCTAATTGGTTACACAATGCTTTGGTAGCATTAGCATAGCATAGCACTTGCTGAATGAGAACAGCAATATAATACATTTAACATATATCTGTTCTCAAACTAAACTCATGCTCCACCCGTCACCATGGTAACCCTACATGATGGTCACTAGCATAACAAAACATTAAACACTACTAAATCTCCCACTTAGGGCCCTATTTTAACGATCTGAAACGCAAGTGTCAAAGCGCGAAGCGCAAGTAACTTTGTGGGCGGGTCTCGGCGCTGTTGCTATTTTCCCGGCGGAATAAATGGCTCTTGCGCCCGGCGCAAATCTAAAATGGGTTGGTCTGAAGTAGCTTCATTATTCATAGGTGTGGTTTGGGCGTAACGTGAATAAACCAATCAGAGCGTCATCCAACATTCCCTGTAAAAGCAGGTGCGCAAGTTCCATTATGGATTGCTATTATTATGGCGTATTTACCAGGCGCACGCCAGGAGCGGTTCACAGCCGAGGAGACTGATGTTCTTGTAAGAGCAGTGAAAGACAGAGAAGTTGTGTTGTATGGGGATGGGAGAAACCCACCCAAAATAGCGTCGGTTAAACAGGCGTGGGAGGAAATAGCCACAATTGTTTCATCAGCTGGCATCCCCAGGACGTCGCACCAGTGCCGCAAGCGCTACAATGACATCAGAAGACAGGGAAAGTCCAAGCTTGCCAGCATCAATCGGGCACGCCGTGTAACGGGAGGTGGATCTGCCTCTACTCAGGACCTGACGCCAGCAGAGGACATCGCTGCGTCCACCCTCACCGATTTTTTTTCCTGGTTCTTGACGGACAAACCAATTTGTTAGATGTCCTTATATACATATATGTCTTGCCAGAAGTTGCCACTATTGGGCAAACAGGTCTCCTTAATTATTAGACTACAATTAGCCTGAATAATTTGTAAGCTAGATTTATGCCTATTTTTTCACATCTTCGTGGCACACCACAATGATTTCCGTCATCTCATGTGTTAATATTTTTTAGTGTAACAATTTATGATTTGCAAAAATAACTGTTGCATCTGTGTAGATTACATGAGCAAAGTGTATGCGCGTTGTGCACGCTATACATTATGGTCAAGCATGCGCCCTTAAAATAGCATAATGAACAACGCGCAACGCGCCACTGACTTTAGACTAGGTTTTTTCTGGTCAGTGGCGCAATTGTTTAATGGAACAGCAAAATAGCACCAGGGATTGTTTGCGCCGGAACACGCCTCCTTTTTTGCGCTGAACCGCCCAGGTAGCGCAAGTTCATTCACTAGTTTAGCGACGTGCTTCTGTGGAGGGAAAAGCGCGCTTTGCGCGGGTGCAAAATAGGAATGACACATGCGTCGGTGTACAAAGTCAATTGCGCTGGGTGCAAGATAGGGCCCTTAATGTTAATCTTGCACAAAAACATAATATAACACTTAATTTCGGCATTTACTGTCCCCTTTGAGTGTCATGGCAAAGCATGCTGGGAAATAGAAGTTTCGGTTAAATTTAAGTTAGTCTAAATGAAAAGAAACAAGTTCATAAAACTCAAAACAATGAAACAACTCAGATTACTTAAAGCATGTCAGTTCTGAGAACTCAAAAGAAATAGAAAGTTCTAAATACTCATAAAAGTTCATTTGTTTGAACTAATTTGTTTAATTTGAGTTGGCTCTACTCAAATGAATTATTTTGAGCATTAGGGTTTACAGTGTAGAAGCAATTATTTTAAATTGTAATAATATTTCACAGTTTTTACTATATTTTTATCAAATAAATGCAGCTGTCACGAGCATGAGAACGTCTTTCAAAAACATAAAAAAATCTTACTGATCCTAAAACATTTTCAGAAATGTGTATTATATACATCTCTAATATATGTGTTCATTTAAAAATATGTATAAATATGACACAACCATTGGTGCAAACAGTTCTTGTTGATACCATCACAGGTTGCTGGAGTCATCGAAGGGGTTGGCAATTACCGAGTTGTGGATGAGGATGAAGAGAGGCAGGTGAGCAAGGAAATCGAGAAGGTCGAGGGAGCGCAAATTGCGAAGTTCCCGTCTTACCGACGCCTCGTGCTCCGGCCTGATGCCCCCTGCCTTGAGCTCCACTAGAAGTTGCTCTGCCTCAATGCGGCCCTCTGGCGCCACAGTGCCCCCTGTCTGGGCCTCCAGCAAGAACAGGAACAACTGCTGTAGAACAAGCATGCATACTCAGGTTAGTACAACAGTATCATTGTATTTAATGTCAGATTATAACACTTTATTACATTATACATGTAGGTGCACAGGATTTCAATATGAATATTCTGGATATATTTTGATTAGTTAGTTTTTTTTTTTGTGCTTTGCTGTTGCAAAATTACTTAACTCCTGGGGGAAAAATGACCCCAAGCCCAAAATGGTTAAAGACTAAGCTTTTAATTGTCTTAACGCCAAATTATTGGTCAGAAAATTAGCAAAATTTAAGCAAATGCACTAATTAAAAAATCCATTTCAGTCTGAGAAAAACCAACGCTATCTCACAATCAATTTGTGCATATTTTACGAGGTGGCTAATTCGAACACAAATTTTACGACCTCACTCGTACGATTTTGTATGATTTATCTAAACCACAGTGACGGGTAGGTTTAGGGGCAGGGTTAGGGTTAGGGGGAGGACATTAGTACGAATTCATTCGGATTGGCCAACTCATCAAATATGTACGATATAGCAAAAATCATATGAATTAGTACGAGTGAGGTTGTACGAATTAGCCACCTCGTAACATATGTACGAAATTGCCGTGAGGTGATGCTCCAGAGCATTGTCTTTGAAAATCTGGCGAAAAATATATAATAATAATGCATATCTGCCTCAGTGAAGCATGGAGGAAGAGGTTTTTTAGCTCCTGGACTGGTATTGGTGAGCCACTGTGAAAAGTAATTTAACATTTTGGAGTACAGGAGAATATTGTAGAATGGTTTGCTTCACACAAATATAAGGTTGCTATCTAAAGAGGATTGATCAGATATTGTTTTTCAACAAGACAATGCTCCTGGCCAAATTGCAAAGACAACCAAGAAGTGGCTTGAAAACAAGTCCATCAGGCTCATGTTTTGGCCTGGTCAGAGTCCAGATTTGTCTGACATTAAACTCAAACGAACTGGGAGACATTTTTCAACTGCTCGTAAACTGTTTGAAACCCATTAACATTGAGTGGAACGACAATCTTCTTCCTGTAAAAGCTGCTGTCTGCAGGTTTACCCACATGGCTTAAATCGTAAACTGTTTGAAACCATTAACATTGAGTGGAACAACACTCTTCTTCCTGTAAAAACCTGCTGTCTGCAGGTTTACCCACATGGCTTAAAGAAAACTTACTTAAGTTACTTTACAGTATTTGTGGAATTCTTGCCTATTTTCTGACCAGGGATTTTGTGATTGAAATGGATAAGACTAAATATTTGGCCATCTTTGACTTTGCCCTTCTTTTGTCCAGGAGTGTAATACTTTTTTTAATAGAGTCTGATTATGAGGCATTTTCCTGGGCTTTACCCTGTGGTACATAGCACCATATACCATACATATAATCCTCCATTCACATGTACAAATCCATTGTGAGTGAATACATTCATTTGGCCCCAGTCATCACCTATTGCACACGTCTGTATAGTCAGGGCACTGATGTCGCTATAACCTTTTGTTTGTGTGTGCGCGTGAAAGTGTATGCTGGGTTCACACGTGTGCCACGGGGGGCTCAAGTTACAGCGGCCTTTTCCTACTCTTCTGTAAGCGCACCTGTTTGCACAGTTAAATGCATCCGAGGTAATGACTAAAAGTGAGTGTATGTGTGTGTGTCCTGTAATCCCCTGGCAAAGTGCCCACTCCTCTCTCCTCTCCCTCGATAACAATTCAAGCACAGCTCACTCTGTAATTAGCCTCCCCTCTCCACCTAACCCCTAGACCAGGCAGGGGCTCAGTTTCCCCAGCCTCCGCCATCAACTTTTATGTCTCCACGCTTTTCAGCAGCCGGCCCTCTCTGTTCAATGGGTCCGGTCGGGTCTTGCTACTGAATGGCCACCTTATACCTCTGCTTTATCCGAGATGAGCAGTATGTCTTTGCCTGATTACAGAGCACGCTGCACTGGATGTACACTGCCGGCCACTTTAATGAGATTACAGCCTGTAATCCATGAATACGAGGGAGGGGGAAGGCTGAAGGAAAAATGAGAGAAAACCCCATTTCTCTTTTTTACTCTGGCTCTCAATGAACATGTAAGGTGCTTGACGGAAACAGCTAGTTTTACTAAGCCCGCGTTTGAGTTGGCCTTTAAAGTGTTTTATGGTCTCCATTTCACTGTAATTAGTTCCTACTGAGAGAGGGAGAGCGAGAAAGAGGGACAGAATTGCAAATGAACAAGAACAGTTTGCTAGGTAGCAAGTATGACAGATGTACATTTTTACGACAAATATCATTATTATTGATAGAAAACAAACCTTGGCTTTATAAAGCTTCATCTCCAGAGATCTGAAATCCATCTTGCTGATGAGGGAGCGCATGAAATCACTGTGAAACAAAAGAGAAGTCTCTGAGATTTGATCAAATATTATATTACATATATATAAAAAAATACATTTATCAGAGGACGATGGGGTTATGGAAGGATATGGTAAATGTTGGTGTATTTTGGCGGGTACTTTTCCAGCGAAATCATTTGGCACATTGTTTTGGGTGGGGGTGAGGGGGGGGGGACAATGATGCTAAAGTGTTCTGAGCCCATTGTGGTTGCTCATTATGGCCTGTCCCCTAAAACAATGATCTCGGACACAAGGCCAACCCGCCACTATAACGGATAAACAGGAGGGTGTTTAGGGGACACGCTCTGGAGCAATGTGACCAATACACATCTACACAAATATACACTTGCACGCGCACACACTGGGATAATTGCTCAGAGGCAGGGCCTATTCAGTCGGGACAGAACTCCACTGTCCAGCGTGTGGCACAGCGATGGTCATCCCTGTGCTAACGAGCCCCTCCGTTCAGAGAGCATGCTGGGAGGGGAATAGCTGCTGGTACGCCACCCTCAGACAAACCGCTATTGGCCCGTTCATCCAGGCTTGCAGTGAGGCAGGGGGTTTGATGGGAATGAGGGGAGACAGGCCAGCTAATGATAATTAATTGCACTTGGTTTGCAGAAAAAGAGCCCAAACTGCTGCGTGGATAATAGCCGGGGCAAAAGAGAGCGTACCAGAGACCGAGAGGAGGATAATAGCAGCTCTAACCCATTTCTATTGTTGCGCTCCATCACCGCGGACCTCGTGCTTATGTAATTGCCAAAGTTTTGGCGGTTCTGGCAGGGGGAGGGGGGGTTGCAAGATATGGTTGGATTTTGGAGGGGGGCAGACGGGTGACCCACTTAAAGTTTGGGTGGAGTTGTTTTGACAAGCAGGTTTTGGCGGTAAGTGTGTTTATGTTTTGGACTGGGTCAGAGAGTGCAAAAGAGAGAGAGAGAGGCGGGATGCTAAAGGAGGTCGTTTCAGGTTTCCCTCCGTTTTTTCATTCTGTATTGGTGCAGTGAGTCACGCAGTGACTCGCAGAGTTGAATCAGTCCAATTAAGCCATAGATTTACTGTTCTCGTCACTGGAACTGAACCTGTGGACACCCAGGCCACACGCAGCCCACCCAGGGCGCTTCCAACCCACAAAAACACACACAGGTGGATGAAAATGTTTTGAGGGAATGCCGCTGATATCAGCCTCTGTATGGAAATGCAGTGGTTAATCACATGACCAGCTCCAGGAGAAAGTGCCAAAGCACAGACAGATGGTGAGAGCTAAAGGTGACAGGAGAGATTTTGGACATGCACGGTTATTGCCACTGTAATGAGTGAACATGGGTGTATATCAGCTAATGAATGGGGTCAAATCCATATCAGGGTTCAGAAGAGGTTGATGGAAAAGGTTAAAGCACATAAATGTCCCTATTGTGTCCATTCCAAAGAAACACCCTTGTTCCTTTTCATTTGTTGCATTTGTCCACTAGAGTAGGGAAAAGTCATCGCTCACATGCTCAAAGAGCAATGCCGTAAATCAGCGAAGAGGCGTGACCCCAAATCCCCTCGCACACATAACCCAGGAAACCCAGAATGGGCCCCTGCGTTGAGTGGAAGCTGTTAAAGATCCTAAAAAAAGTGAGCGGGAATGAAAGAGCCTGTGTGTGGGAATCTCTGGCATATGGGCTGTAATGTAGCATCACAGCCAAATGCCCCCAAACCCTCTTCACAGTAATGGACTTCAACACGACACACGACCGCCCAGGCTGTCATGGGTCACTCTCGAATCGTACGGCAGGAAGATAAGTGCTGGTGTGCAGGGACATTGTGTTGTTTTGTGAAATTGAATGGTACATAGGTGGTACAAACGGAGACACAACATTTTCGCACACACAAGCACTCATGAACTACCCATCCTTATTCATGGAAGGTCAGTGACTCCTCTTCTAATGCTATTGTGTGTGTTGAATGCTTGGCCTGTCGACTCACTCTAATGTGGCTATTTTCTGGGCCAGACTGGCCACTACAGCAAATAGGCGCAGATCCGTGAGGCCTTCTGCCACTCTGAAATCAACCAGCTCCAGAATCTGAGAATAGATCATATACTTATTTAAATACATATACATATATTATTACATTTAGACAATATTATTTTTTAATGCAAACACAACATAACTTTCTATGTTTAAGAATTGTTCTTTTTTTATATATATAAAACATAATTATAATGATAGAAATATGTTATATAATTTGATCTTTGTAGATAAAATTATTATAGATAAATGAAACATGATACCTATCTATAAATAATTAAAAACGTAGGCAGTAACTGAATTATATTTAAATAAGATGTGTGTAGCAGCCATGGCAGTAGTAATTCATTAAATCAAAATGGCCAAATGATCAGAAGAGTCTCAAAACCAGGCTTATATTCAGATGTATGTTTTTTTTTGGTGCAAGTTTGTTTGGTGTAGATAAGGGTCCTGCAAGATGAGGAATTCTACTGTGCAAACTGCGTCCGGCACAGATTTTCAGGGTGTGTTTGCGCTGTTACCTGATTTGCATGATTGAGTGTTAAAACAACACAGACAGTACATGCAAATAAATTGCGCTATCATCGGTCACAAATCATTTTTAATGAATTGCCTCTGGACATTGAGATATAAAAAGAGAGATGGGCAGATCATATATTTTTCTGTGAAGGCAGTATTCACCCTGTACACATATATTTCCTCTTCTTCAGTCAGAAGTTCTGGGGGAATGATCTCTTTCAGTGCCAGCAGCACTTGGAGACAGCTCAGATAACCATCTCCATCACTATCAGCCTGCAGGCAGAGTATACAGTATAAGACGGTTAAGTGATTACTTGGATTACCAATATGAAAATGAGCAAAACCGTTCTTTTTGACGAGGAAATTGTGGGGATTTCTTTTACTCACAGCCTCAAAAGCCCTTTTGTACACTGTCAGCTTCTCTTGACTGAGGATGCAGTACTTTGCCAGAAAATCGACTGTAAAACAAGCACACAAAGGTATTAAAATGTGGTCTACAATTTACAATTACTCTGTATACATTAAAAATAATTAACTCAATAGTTAACATAACCTATGATACATTTACAGTGTTTATACATCCTGATTAATTAATTATATTCTTTATAATTATAGATAAATAAATTTTTTTTTAACTAAATGAAGGTAAATAAACAAACAGTTTCAACCTTATTTTAAAGTGTTGTCTTGGTTTTATAGAAAGTTTAAGTTTAGTGAAATAGAAATAGAGTCTTACAAAGATTATGATTTAAATATGTGAGTCAGAAATCAACTATAGATGCACACTGGGGTCGGTAAGATTTTAAAATTGAAATTTTGCTCACCAAAGCTGAATTTATTTGACCAAAAAACAGTAAAATAGTCAAATTGTGAAATATTATTACAATTTAAAATGACAAGTTTTTGTATTTTAAAATGTATTCCTGTGATGGAGAAGCTGCATTTTCAGCATTACGCATTTCAGTGTCACATGATCCTTCAAAATAGTTGTTCTGCTTGGTTAATAGAAAATTCAGAATAACAGCATTTATTTGAAATAGAGATTTTGTTTTTGTAACACTGCAAATGTCTTCACTGTCACTTTTGATCAATTTAATGCAG
>NC_137101.1:18622659-18860707 GCF_949357685.1 Gobio gobio
AATAAATTTGTTAGATTTAGTTTTCAAATTATATGTGTATACATCGATCAGGCATAACATTATGACCGGTGAAGTGAATAACACTGATTATCTCTTCATCACGCCACCTGTTAGTGGGTGGGATATATTAGGCAGCACGTGAACATTTTGTCCTCAAAGTTGATGTGTTAGAAGCAGGAAAAATGGGCAAGCGTAAAGATTTGAGCGAATTTGACAAGGGCCAAATTGTGATGGCTAGACGACTGGGTCAGAGCATCTCCAAAACTGCAGCTCTTGTGGGGTGTTCCTGGTCTACAGTGGTCAGTATCTATCAAAAGTGGTCCAAGGAAGGAACAGTGGTGAACGGGCCAAGGCTCATTGATGCACGTGGGGAGTGAAGGCTGGCCGTGTGGTCCGATTAAACAGACGAGCTACTGTAGGTCAGATCAGGGGCGCCGCTAGCAATTTTGGGCCCTATGAAAGAATTTGATGTTGGGCCCTCTACCACACCAACCTAGCTATCCAAAATCTTTGTCTGCAATTTAAAAATACTGACCAATTAAGCTCCGCTCGCTCAACCCAGAATGCCCCAATTGGCTGATGAAACATTGATTAAAATTAAGATACAATTTATAGAAAACAAAACTTAATGAATTGGTCACAATCATGTCTGATCAACTCCATTCATCTTATGATGTGTCCTATCTCATGCTGTTCACTTTTCATAATCGACATAGATTGACAACATAGACATAAAAAAAAAACATAAATATTTAAACATAAATATAAAAATAAATACCTTAATGGCTGCAACAATTATAGCACAGAGAATTTTCATGTCGGAGTGGGATATGAGTGAACGTAGTTTTTACCGGTGAGCGTGAGCGGTTCATGAGTGGAGCGTTTTGCTGGATTTGCTGGAAATGCGCCATCATTTTTTTATATTTGTAACTCTTTGGTAGATTATACATTTATTATACATTACTACTAGTACTGTTACTACTAATAAAACCGATCTCTGGGGGCCCCAAAAGTGTGTGGGCCCTTAGAATCGTCCTAACTTTCCCCCCCTTAGCTACGCCCCTGCGTCAGATTACTCAAGAAGTTAATGCTGGTTCTGATAGAAAGATTGAGGTCCCAATGAGGAAACAAGCTAATAAATCATACAGAATGAGTTTTTTTTTTTTTTATGTAAAAATGCCGAAAGTTTTGTGAGATGAGTAGGTTTAGGGTAAGGTTAGTGTAAGGAGAGAATATACAGTTTGACAGTATAAGAACCATTACATCTATGAAGAGTCCCCACAAAGATAGCGAACCAGTGTGTGTGTGTGTGTGTGTGTGTGTGTGTGTGTGTGTGTGTGTGTGTGTGTGTGTGTGTGTGTGTGTGTGTGTGTGTGTGTGTGTGTGTGTGTGTGTGTGTGTGTGTGTGTGTGTGTGTGTGTGTGTGTGTGTGTGTGTGTGTGTGTGTGTGTGTTTGGATGCACACTTAAATGCGTGTTAAATGCAACTTTTTAGTTGTCAGATGACTATGAAAACAAGAGTAATATCTCTTTAAACCTGAGGCGAGCTGACATCATACATCCACAAAAATCCTTGACCCAAATTGAACAAAAGTAAATGTGTTTTATACTGTATACTGTATATTTGATATTTTGTTATTTAATACAATGAAACTCATACATTTTAAGAGTAGCTTAAGTGTGAAAACTACTTTTAGTGACCACTATAGCTGGCTTATATATACCACATCCTACACCACAGAAACGTTGTATGCACTCTGCATGCCACGTGCAGGCCGCTGTGGTGCTGACCCAACTGACAAATAACTTGCGCGGGCTGTCCAACTCTCTGCTGTGCTCCTTGATTTTTAAAAATTTGGCACTGCACTTTGGTCCCTTTGAACAAGTGCAGGGAGCAAATTTTGGCAGACCTCTCGACGCAAGCTTTGTTGTTGGCCGCCAGACACGTGGCTCCGCCCCTTCATTGCCCATTAAAAGGAGGGGGGAAAAACAAACAAAGACACACGCAGGCACCACACTCCTCCTGCTGGCTGCATGCCATGTACTCTCAAACACACATACACACAGACCACAATCCCTCACAAACCACTACACCCTGATCTGCACTGATAACTCCACAAAGGACAAATCATCTGTTATAACTTATCTACAGCGATAACCCCACAATGGCCAAATCATCTGCTATTATAGCCGCAGCTCTCCTTGACATTGTCCCTTTATTAAGGCCATTGTGGAAAAGCCCACTCTGTTTGGACGTGGCATAATAGAGTCTTTGACAGATTCACTTCTCTCCCTCTCGCTGTGAGCTTTGAAAACAGCGAGCATATTCCATGCTCCGTGCTTGTCAATAGCGGGACTGTTTGTTTGCCTAGTCACTCTGAGCTAATAGTAAACACACACAGCTATTCCATCCTTTAGCACTGCGCAAATAGCACTTACATAAAGGCACTGTACCCCCGCACACACACACACATACATGCACACTTTCTGGTCTTTCAGGATGCTGAGCTTTTGAAGAAGCCATTCATCACCGAGAAAACAACAAATGAGCCACATAGTCAGCCTCCTACATGGTCTGAACGTTAACCACTAGCAGACTAGCAAACAAGTAGGGTGGGGCAGTTTCAGGTCTACCAGGTGTTCCCCGTCAATGCTAACATTTATCAGAGATCTCCACTTTCTCCAAGTGACCAGAAGAAACATAGATAAGGGCTATGTTTGGAATAGCAAACTTTCTGAATGTACATTCACCTGCCATGTCGGCATTGTCCTGCTACCGAAAACCTCATAGGACATCCCATTGGATGTGCACTTCAGAAACTCAGTGTAAATAGTAGGTCATCCAGGTATTTTTTGCCTACTGTATTTTTTCAGACACCACTCATTTGATACACTGTTTTTGGCATACTATATAGTAGGTGAGTATGCATATATTTGGATTTATACACTCTCAGAAATTTTTTTTTTCCTTTAGGGGTACAACAGCTTGTCACTGTAGGTAAGTATGCATATACATTTTAAGGGTACTGGGGCAGTACCCTTAACCCTCTGGGGTTCTTCATTTATGGGTCACACTCAGGACCTCCGGGTCAAAAATGACCCCCATAGGAAATGAATGGGAAATTGGTAAAAATATGAAAATACAGAGTTTTTTTCATCTACAAATCAGCCAGGATGCAGAAAAAAAGAACTCAATAGTGAAGGGGTGAATCTCTAAAACATCAAGAGTGCAAAACAGACAAAAAAACTCACACACACACACACACACACACACACACTTATACACACAAAAACACACGCACACACAAATTAACGCATGCCATTTCAAAAGCTAATTGTGTTTTTGTGTGTGTGTGTGTGTGTGAGAGTTGTTTTGCACTCTTGATGTTTACTTACCTACTATATAGTATGCCAAAAACAGTGTATCAAATGAGTGGTGTCTGAACAGTGTATCAAACGAAGTACAATTTTTGCAAATAAAGTGTAAATAAAGGCTATGTTCTAAAAATAATATTATTCCTGCGGTGTATATATATATATATATATATATATATATATACACCGATCAGGCATAACATTATGACCACCTTCCTACTATTGTGTTGTCCCCCTTTTGCTGCAAAAACAGCCCTGACCTGTCGAGGCATGGACTCAACTAGACCCCTGAAGGTGTGCTGTGGTATCTGGCATAAAGATGTTAGCAGCAGATCCTTTAAGTCCTGTAAGTTGCGAGGTGGGGCCTCCATGGATCAGACTTGTTTGTTCAGCACATCCCACAGATGCTCGATTGGATTGAGATTGGGGAATTTGAGTCAACACCTCAAACTCCTTGTTGTGCTCCTCAAACGATTCCTGAACCATTTTTACTTTGTGGCAGGGTGCATTATCCTGCTGAAAGAGGCTACAGCCCCCAGGGAATACAGTTTCCATTAAAAGGTAACAATACTTAGGTGATTCATCAGACCAGGCCACCTTCTTCCATTGCTCTGTGGTCCAGTTCTGATGCTCACAGACTCCGATGCACTGTGTATTCTAACACCTTTCTATCAGAACCAGCATTAACTTCTTGAGCAATTTGAGCTACAGTAGCTCGTCTGTTTGATCCAGCCTTCGTTCCCCATGTGCATCAATGAACCTTGGCCGCCCATGACCCTAGAGTCAGTTCAGCACTGTTCCTTCCTTGGACCACTTTTGATAGATACTGACCACTGCAGACCGGGAATACCCCACAAGAGCTGCAGTTTTGGAGAAGCTCTGATCCAGTCGTCTTGTCAAATTCACTCAAAACTTTGAGGACAAAATGTTCACTTGCTGCCTAATATATTCCACCCACTTACAGGTGCTGTGATGAAGAGACAATAATCAGTGTCATAATGTTATGCCTGATAGGGGTATATAGTGTGCACAGTACACACATTTCCCATATGCATGAAATACCTGGAAATATGCTAAACTTGGCCATGTGTCTAGCATACACAATCAAACATCTCATTCTTGAAACATTATTTTTGAAAGGTTAATGGTATGGTCATATCAGCAAAATTTTGTGATTTAGAAAAAATTAGAAAGCACCACTCACACAGACGTCAATTTCATCCCAAGCACCTTTTTGTTGGTCTTTGCAGAGAATCCACATGCAAATGAGTGGAAACTTTATCCCCTTCTCACCAAACTCCCAATTGCATGGATTCCCATAGAAATGACTGGATTTCACCAGATTTCTAATTGTAAAATAAGGGAACAACTTATTACAACGTGACCACTATTTCACTAAAATGAGGAAAAAGATTAATAAAACATGGCCACAAATTAATATGTTGAGGAAACTAATTCTTAATCCAAGGCCACAATATCTACTGAATTTTCACATCATGGTAAACATACTAATTTGCCTTTTTTATTAAGCTGGAAGCCATGTACTGATTTAAACATGAGGTCAGATGAAAACAATGTAGCACACTATTTGAATTTCACTTTTGATTTTTTTAAATAGTAAGCAATATATACAGTACTGTACTGTCCGGTATGTAGTATGCTAGTATTCCATTCTGAATGCAGCCATGAACACTCAGAAACCACTGTTTTATATGCAGCCAAACACTGAATACCTACTGCAGGTAGGGGCCACAGAAAGGGAAAGCACAACGACAGAGAGGAAAGAAGGGAGAAACGGAAAGAACAGGGAAGGCCAGACCTATTTTGGGACACTTATCATTTGTGCATTGATTTTCTGGTCAGTATAGAGAGAGTGGGTACAAATTATGTCCAATTAGGGCTTTTGAGTTCCTAATGAGGAGCCACACTCACACGTGTCTGAGAGGCCTCACACATATTCATACACACAATTTACGCTGAATGCCGTCTCGTTCCGAGGGAATCCTATAGGAATAATCGGTACAGGAGAAAGAGGGAACTTAAAACACGGACAAATGTAAGTCATTCTGAAACAGATTCAAATTTCCAGCACATTGGGGCATTAAACAATGCATACAACGCTCTTTCTCTTTACTTTCTCCCTTTCAAACTCCTCTTACTTTCATCCGCATACACACAAAGAGCAACACTCATCTCTGATGTGAGCGACAGCTGCGTGCTTCCTCCTCTTGTGCTTGATTAGGAGCTGAAGGGACCTGTCCAATCAGGCCTATTCACACAATGCCCCTGCATTCACACAAGCCCCGTGACCTCCCATGACCCTGCTGGGGCTCCGCCCCTTCACCTTGACCTTCAGTACACACCCTCTCTCTCCTCAGCACTCCAAACCGCATAACCAATCATGAAAAGGGCCGGCAAATTGGGACCATTGGCGTAGATCGGCAGAACGGCACTCGAAAGCACAGCTAATTAAAAAATCAAGTGCAAAGCTCCGAGCTCAAAACTAAACAAGAGATGGTGGGACGACTGGAGTGTGTACACAGTGTCAAATTACAGCGCTGGGGTTCTCTGTTTGAATGGTGTGAGCGTTGTTGTTGTCCGTAAAATGAAAATGGTGCCATACTGAAAGGACCTTATCAATCAACAGTTTAAATTGCCAGTTCGCACTGGCAGATTGGTAAATAAGCGACTGGAAATTATGTCATAATGCATTCACCTTATTAGTCTGCGAATTCAGATTGGTTTTCATATGGATTTGTACTTACAGTCCTCGAACTTGGAGCAAGGGCTCTGGTGAGTGGGATCTGTCACATCTTTCCCATCCTGCAGTTTGGAGTAAATCTCCAAGGCTTTATTCTTCCTCTCCTTTGTCTTCTTGATCTCCTTCTTCCTCTTCCTCTTCTCTCGGAGTCTGTCGGACTGGTTCCTGTTCTTTTCAGCCTGGTTACTGCTCTCTGGGCATTGTAGGACCAGTATGGTCCCCTCGTTTGCTGGGATTTCTTTAATTTAGCAGACATCAAACCATATAACATGCATATTAGATTATTATGCACAGTTGACTTGTGATTAGTGACTTGATATAAATTAATAATACAATTTAAAAAGTTCAAAAAAAGCATTTTTTTTATTTCTTATAATATAATTAAATTATATAATAATATAACATGATACATTCAAATATGTTTGCACATTTTATAATTAAATATACTGTTAAAAATAATAGCTGCAAAACTGAAAAAATATATATATTGTGATTTTTCTTTAGAAAGCAGAATGCAAGAGTAATGGAAAATTGTTCAAATCAAATGTTTGATTTCTTTTACATTTCTTTTAGATTTATTTATAATTATTTACAGATCCCCAAGTACTCTCTTGCCGTCCCCTGGGGGTCCCGGAACCCAGTTTGAAAACCCCTGCTTTATGGCCCAGGAAAGATGGGGACCACCCTTAAAAATGTTCTTTAATATTCTCTGTTTTCCCCTAAACGCTACTTCTATAATTAATTTTGTGACATTTTAAAACACATACAACAGTGATAGAATAAGATGTATCTGTTTAATTTATCATTATGTGAGACCACAAACAATGCTTTCTTTTCTTTTTTCTTTTTTTTTTTACCTATACTTGGCTTTTTCTGTGAATCGGATACCAATGGTTTGTCTGTGGCAGAATTCTCAAATGTTCCCCTTAACTCTTCCATTCAAAATGTACTTATTCTGTTTCCTTCCTCCTTTACACTTCATAATCACATTTTCTGTCCTTCCTCAAAGACACCATTTAAAAGCAAAATGCTCTCTTGAGAGACCTGGAGGTCTGTTAATTTACCAGCGGTCCCAAATTAGCAGCTTTCATTAGAACTCATTGAGAAGTCCTCACAAAGCACTTCCTGCGTTTAGAGACACAAAGAGTGAGATCGATTAGCACTGAACCTGTGGGGGTTTCTGGGTTGTGTGTTCTTCACCATTTCAATCTAAAACACTGGACTTGTGATGTGGCTTTGTGCAACAGTGTGAGAGAGAGTGAGAACAGGAAAATCAGTTCTCATTCTGCTTTCTGCTTTTTATCATTTCAACCTTATGTTTCTACATCTGCAATTACAGGATGGGCTAGTAAATGTACAGTAGTACATTTCTTTAAGAGAGTGGTTCTCAACTGGCTGGTTGATATCCAGAAATGGGCTGCAAGTCGGTTCAGTGTTATATACAGCAAGGTAAAACAATGCTAAATGCAAATAATACATTTGCCGCAAATATTTGGTTTGTGTCATCTAATTTGATTTATTATTGTGCTGCAGAGATTAATATTTTTATTTAACTTATTTACACTATTACATTACAATAATATTTATAACAAGTTATCAAATAATTTGTTTAATATTCCAGTATTTTTCAAATCAATTGATTTGATTTTAAGGACATTTTTTAATTACTTTTGTACCACAAACAGATATTTATGGTTGGATATTTAAAAATAACACTTATTAAAGATAAAGTTATCACTTATCTGATATATATATTCTCAAAATATTTGTTTTCTCACAAATAATTAATAATATCAGTTGCATAGAGGAAGCCAAATGCCTCATGTCTGGTTACAGAATTTGTTTCTTTAATGGCACCCATCAAAAGATGGTATACTATGATTATTTATCGGGATTTAACACATAGTTGCGCAGTTCAGATATTGTTGATAAGAGCAGGTGTCTCTGCTTCTATCTCAATTCTGATCATATAGGCTAATGCTGCTATGGATCTCTCACCTTGACAGATGCCAATACATCACGCTCAGCCTTTAATGGTGTGAAAACACCAGCCATATTTTATGGTTTTGCACAACGAGCAAATGAGACGTGAAAATGGACAGTTAAGCACTTGCTCAGCTCTAAAAACGGGGCGTAATGGATCTGTGATTAGCTCTGTGCAACGTGAGAATACTGACAACAATGCACCTTTGCATAAATCCCGCAAGGGCAAACGGGTTTACATAGTTTATGATTCATAGTTTATGATCCACAGACTGTTGGTCCTTGTAATCTAAGCAAGCAGACTGCTGCAGCCCAAACTTGATGTTGGAAAGTTTCTGTTCATGCAAATTTGAAATCAGCCAGTATTTGTTGTTTTTATAAAAAAAAAAAAAAGAAGAAGAAGAAGAAATGCTGGCATGTCTTCACACGTGAGATCAGACAATGTCAGGTTCTACTTCCCACTAGGAAAGCACATTTTATTGATGATTGCTCTAAAATAACATATAGTGAAACCACATTTCAATTGTTAATTAAGTATATTAGTGACCAATTTTGGTTCTGACTGCATAGAATGATCTGCTAAATCAATACATTTTGAGTCAGCATATGATTCAGAATGATTATTGTATGTTTCTAAAAGCTAGGTGTATTTTTTTAGTGGATTAAACATCTCCAGACCCTGACCGTTGTGTGAAATCAAGTTTCACAGGGTAATTTGCGAAACCCAACTAATTCCATTCAGCGCGGCCTATCTCTCCCTGTAAAACCTCCTTTTCTTACACTGCCTAATCCTCCAATGTAGAACAGTGATTACTGAACGGTCAAAGCTGGAAACAAGGCACTGACCTGCTTAGAAACCGTCTTAAACCCACACACGCCAGGTTACCATACCAACTGGCCGGCCTGAAAGAGACAGATAGCTGGATTTGGCTGAGAGTGGCAGAGTCAAATCCTACATCTAGCCCTCCCCTGGTGCTCACAAGGCCATTGAAGACAAAACACAAACCTCCCCTGGTCCGCCTTGGTTAACACGCACCCTGCCCACCCTCCCATGTGGAAATCCGAGCATCCAGCACACCAGAAAGAAGCAAGAAGGTCGACCGTGTATCTCTTTCTTTGTGTGTTTGAGAAAGGGATGAGCGTCAACAACACAATCGGACGGCAAGAGGCTTTCAGCAGTGCCACCCAGAGCCATTCTCCTCCATCTTTCGGCAGAATAAAGGGAGGGGTGGAGGAAAAAGGGAAAATCCCTCCTTGATTATTATTCATGGTACTGATTGTCCTTTCTGGATCTTCAGTTTCCCAACACGTCATTCCATTCTGGCAGCGCTGACAAGTGCCAATCAAAGAGTCGGTATCCGGGACTCAGCGCTGTCCAAACGATTGAGGATTTTGACAAACAATGGCTTCCGAGCCCTCGCTGACAGTGAGAGAGAGACAATGGTGGCAAAGTGACTGTGTCAGTGTGTGGTCCTGTTTTAGGGTGAAACGATCCTGCTCCGAACACGGCTAATCTCTCCTTCCCCATCTCTTTCATTCACGCCCTTAATCTGTTCGCCAGTGCCTGGTGTCTTCCAGAACAATCCGCCTGGGTCAGTCTGGCTTAGGCCCTTGTTTTTGTCCGGGATGATGGCACATTCATGTCCCTCAGTGACATCTTCAGTTTCAGCTGAATGCTAAAGACTATAATAAACACTTTCAGGGGTCACCCGAGTGACCAGGAGAAAAGCAATAGTAGCCATTCCGTCACAAAAAGGGATTAGGACACCTATGAATACATTATGAGTCAGGAGGACAAAGGAGTGGTCGGAGAGCCGAAACTGGTGGGAATCGGGACCGTGTCATGTGTCATTTTGAACAGTGACCGAAACACCTTTATTAGTGGGTGCAAATCATGATTCGAAAATTATAAATAATGAAGGATTGTTTAGCCGAACCATGACGCGTCGTCTATTTTTATAAGGAAAAAACCTAAACAAATTTAAATCGGACACAAAACCTCACACAAATAAGCAGATTATGTCATTATTGACTGACGTATAAAATAATAGTCTATAATATATTTATATCATATTTAATATATCAGGCTTTTATGGTTCATATAGTGTGATATAGGAGAATATGGAGCAGAAATATGGTGTTTAGTGCAGCTGCTGATATTTATATGTCCAAAAAGTTTTTAGTAAGATAATATTTAAATGCTTACCGTAGTTTTATGATCAAAGCTCTGTAGCTTTTATTGTGGGGGCAAAACATATAATGCAATAAATAAACGTTCCTGATACACATATTTTAACATGATGTATGGATAATCAAGTAAAGCTAAGATGCTTCATTCTAGTAAGTGTTCATTTTGAAATGTTACTAACAATATAAAAGTTATTCTTATTTTTACTTCATATAAACCAGTAAAGATTTTACAGCAAAAAAGACTTGTGTACTGCAAACGTTTTTAAGAATTGTACTAAAAGCCCTTTACTTGCTAATAAAAAGTATAAACGATCAATCAGAATACAGAAGGCATGTAGTAGATTGTGTACAACAGATGTTTCAGCAAAATTTGAGGCATCATTTACTCCCCCTCATGTCTTTCCAAACCTGTATGAATTTCTTTCTTCAATGAAACACAAAAGAAGATATTTTGAAGAACTTTATATGTGTCCATATAACTAAAGCAATTGGGGTCCGAAACAACATTGGACCCTAATGAACAGAGAAAGTCATACAAGTTTGGAATTACAATGAGGGTGAGTAAATTATGAAAGAATTACATTTTTTTTGGTGAACTATCCCTTTAGCATTTTGAAGGTGAGTAGTGTGCTTTTTTCTTTAATTTCTCCGACTTTTATCTATAAAATCGAGACCTTTAAGAGATTTTTGCTTATTTTTCATTATCACAAGAATCCCAATCAGTGATAATCCACATGGTTTTCTCAGCGGGAAGCTTTAATCTCATGTCCACTGTTTTAGACACATTGAGGCCTCTTCAATACATACTGGCCCTGGGATGACCTCACACTGACCCCACACTGACCCTCTCCCCAGGAGTGACCATGTCTTTGGACTTTGAGGAGGGTCGTCGACACTCCCACCGTCTCCTAGGTTACATGAGTAACTTCTCTTTTGAGGTGAATTACTTTTATTTGCCTGTCTTGGGCAAAACTGAACCCAACGTCCCTTATTTATATTGTTCTGGCAAGTCTTGAATGACAAACCCAGACTTTAGGTGTTGGGACAAAATAAAAAAAGGAGAATTTTTAGTCAATACCCCATTGGTGTTATAGCAAAATACCACTCACCTGTCAGCAATGCACTGGGAGAGAGTGATGACAAATAGGGCGGGACATCGTCTTGCAACTCGCTACCTTGGGGCGTAACAGAAAAAAGATGTTACAAAAAATACTAAAGAGAGAGAGAGTCTGTAACGTTAGCAATAACTTAGAAATTGGAGTATAGCGCAACAGTCATATGGACTAAACTTTTATTTATTTATTTAGTTTTTTTGCTTGACCGCTGGTCACCACCTATTTTCATTGTATGGAATAGAGCAGCGTTAACATTCGGCTAAATGTCTTATTTTGTGTTCCACAGAAGTAAAAGTCAAATGGGTTTGGAATTACATGAGGATGAGTAAAAGATGACGTTTTTGCAATGTTTTAACTGAACCCTTTAAGCAGCTCAAAAGACTAAAGAAATGATTGTAAATGTGCTTGAGCTTTATAACAGGATGTGTTTTGGGGGCAACATTGTGCCCTGCATATATGCCAGTCTGAGCCACTAATGGAGGTGGGCGACTGATTGAGTAACATGGAACATTACTTCCGCAACACAATGACGGATGTCGGTCATTAATGTTATTCTTCAAAGCTATGACAGATGCAATACAGCTTCACCGCAGTGCCATAGTTGAATTGGCTTGAGTTGGAAATCTCCGTTGTGGTTAAGGTAGGATGAAAGAAGGCTAGAAGCAGACTCTTAATTTTCTTTCTGTGCCCTTATTTCATTTATGTACATAAGATGGCCACACAGGGAAGACAGGCCTGGCATCAGGCAGCTGCCTCTCAGAGGGATTATGTGGCTTAACTGTACCAGAGGCACAAGGATACCAAACACTGGCCTGGCAGCGATGAGAGCTCCATGGAGTGGCACCTTAGGCCAGTTGCATAAACATACAGTAGCCACTATTTTAAGACTGTGTCTTAAGAATTAGCCTGACCAACTAGAAGTTAGTCAAGGTGTAATCAGTCTTACTTTTACTTTTGTCATTAAAGAAAAAGTTATAACCAGTCTTAAAGAGAGAAAAAAAATTGATGACTAATTTGTAAGACTAGTTTATGTAACTGGTCATTTTACTCTGTGCACTCTCAGCACATGCAGGTATTGATCCCTCAGGTGGACATTATGAGCGCTGTGTTATACCACTCACATGCTGGAAATTAGAGCTTACTGGTCCGTGTTTGAAAGCTGTTAAATATGATCACATCAAGAATGTGTATTTGGCATATTTATTTATTTATGGTCATTTATTTATGGTTTAATTTTTTTGTTAATGTTAAGAAAAATAAAGAAATATTCTGGGTTCAATGCAAGTGAAGCTCAATAACATAATTTGCAGCATAATGTTGATTGCTACAATTTTTTATTATTATTATAATTTATTTTATTTAATATAATCACACAAAACTTTGTAAAAATTGGGGTCAGTAAGATTTTTTAAATATATAAATTAATCAACAGTAAAGAACCTTCCACTGTTACAAAAACATTATTTCAAATAAATGCTGTTCTTTTAAACTGTATACACATCAAAGAATCCTAAAAAAAAATATCTCAGTTTCCACAAAAAATATTAACAAGACAGCAAATTAGAATGCTTTCTGAAGGATCATGTGTCTGAAGACTGGAGTAATGATGCTGAAAATGTAGCTTTTCATCACAGGAATAAATTACATTTTGAAATATATTTAAAAAGAAAACAATTATTTGAATCGTAATGATAATAAATTCCACAACATTTTTGTTTTCACTCTATTTTTAACCAAATAAATGCAGCATGGTGAGCATATGAAGACTTCTTTCAAAATCATTGATAAAATCTTACCGGCCCCAAACCTTTAGACGGTAGCGTACATTGATTCTTCTGTTAAAAGCTGTGTTATTTGATCTGTAAAGCTATTTAGATCATACTTTTTTACAGTTGTTTTGGGGTTCATGATGTTAAGTTGTAAAGTTGTAAAATTGGATATAATATATAGTACTTTTTTAACTTACATATGGCTATACGTTCGAGACAGTGAGTATTTAACTTTTTCTTGATTGGGCCTATTCACTTCCGCAGTGAGTGCCTCACTGTAGTTTTTTATTTATGTTTTATGAAAAGAAGGGACAAGTAAAAAATTATATATTTTTTGTGGTATCTATATTATATCACAAATGCAATGAACTGAGCTTAATGTACTGAACCTGAAATATTCAATCAAAGCAGATGCTATTTCTCAACTATAATCAAATCCTTTATAGCTGTTGCGTGTATGGTGGTGTGTGATGGTACACCTTGGTCATCACAGGTTGGTTTCTTTCTGTTCTTAGAGCTGCTCTCAGACACTCTTGAGCTGACAGAACAAGAGGATGACGTCCTTGATCCACTCTCCACACTGATGAGCTAAAAGTTAACACACAAACATGTCAACACAAACAGGACAGAAGTGTATAACCACCAAATGTGAACGTGTGTGTTTGCAGCCATGGCCGCGCTAAGTGTGGGCCCTGCTGCGCTGCAAAGAAGCAATGGCCTCCCTTGTGCCAACAGTAATCAGTCCTGGGGAAAATCTATTGTACCAGAACTTAATTGACAGCAGCTTACAACACATTCATGTTTCGGCCACCATACCCCTCCCCTCGCCTTCCTCCTTCCTTCATAAAAGAAAGATTAATGCCTCCATCCCTTTGCACCTGCATCCAGTGTTTTGTGGCCTCTTACCCCTCGCTGACACTGTTTACCTCTTAAGCCTTGCCCTCTGGCCCCACTGTGGCACATCCATGCCCTAAAATTCAGCCCCCTTATCAGCATGGCAAGAGGAGCCCAACTTCCTTGCGGCTGCACCTTTTTCTTGTCCGTGTTGACTGATTAGCCCCGCACCTGCCGCCCAGCAGCAAGCAGAAATCCCCCAGTCGCCTCCATACAGAAATGACAGCCATAAAGTCGCTTCTAGATTCCTCCGTGTGTGTTGAAATGGTTTTATGAGCGAGGTACTCACCCCGGGGCACTTTCTGTGTCCCTTGAAAGTTGCCAAAGAATCTTGACCGCTGTTTCTGCCACTTAATGGTTTGTGGTTGTCCAGGACTGCAAATAGACACACGCACACTTGAAAACAAGGGCCATATATACAAGTGCAAAAGAAATACATGAAGAGGGACGATAGTGAGTGATTAATGCCTTTTATTTGACATGACTGAAGGTCCATAATCCCTCTGCAAATACTGATAGAAATGGTGCCTCACAAACCTGCAGCAGCACCTGTCTAGTCGGAGCATGCCAGGTGCGGACACACCTAGCGAGGAGCCTGGCCTCCACGCGCCGCCGTGCGTGTTTGTGCCAGACTTTAGAAACACATTAACACTATTTCAAAACACATCCCATCAAGATTGCACCCAGAACTGATCCGGCGCACGTGGGCTTCCTTTGTAGTGCCTTTATCTGTGGATTGCGTCTGAACAATGCACAATAGCCGCATCGCAGGATCCTGATAGGGGGGCCGTTGCGACCAGGCGTGTGGATGAACTGAGGTTTTGGGTTAATGATAAACTTGACCTGTTTTTTATCTTGATTAATATGACTTTTTCATAACTCCATAAAGCGTTTTTTGGAGGAGCAACAAACCGCTACATCTTTATGGCTTCAGTTAAGGACTTGTAGCCGCGCGCCCTGGAACAGATGAGAGGCATGCCGGCTTTGGTTCAAAGGTAACGGCAATGGGGTCACACACACACACACACATACACACACAAATACTAAAAACATTACTCTCAAGGACGGCCAACAATCGGCACACCCGTAACGTTATTCCCCGACGCCCTCTCCTTTACACAGCACAATTGCCAAATTTCCCCAACTCAAATCAACCGTTCCTCTTGGGATTTTTTTCCCCCCTCCTAACTGTTATTTTTCAGAGTTATTTAAAGGCAATCAAGGCGCTGTTGCTCGTGAATGTAAACATCGCAATCTGATGTGAGGTGACTGGGAAAGATAGCAGGGGCCAATGCGTCTGCCTTTTTACGCGCAAATACGCGCACAGACAGGCAAGCTTATACGTGCACACACCCACACACAAACGGACGCACACATGTACCGCTACGCTGGACAGGTGCTTGGCAGCTTGCTATATGATATGTAATGTACCTGTGGACTGATAATATTGGGGAATGCCCGAGCTCCAGACTCTAAGGTCAGGTTCATACTCCTCCCCGTCCGGAGTGCGACACCATTCGGGGCTTGGGATGGAACCAGGGCTTTCAGATCCTTTTCGGTTCAATAGCAAAAGCTGCACGCGGGACAAAGATCCCAGATCACCCGAATCACATCCCACAGTCAGGGCCGCAAGTCCAGGGCTCAGATCTGTGAAAAAAATAGAGAAAAACAGGCATATCAGCCTTGGCTAATTTGATGTGAATGTGAAATGAAAGCACTTTCATTTACTTGTTTTGAATGAGTATTAAATTAAAGATAATTAATAATTAATGGCAGATAAATCAAAGAAAAATCTAAGATTTTTCTGAAATCAGTGATAAATTGGAAGAGTGATCAAAATTGAACATAATCGTGGTGTTTTTTGTACCCTAGGCTCTGGTTGAACGAAGTAATATCATTATAATATATCTAATATTTATCACATTTATTTATATAAAATATATTTAAAATATATTTAAAAATATTTTTTATTATTCAAATGCATGTATCCAAAATTACAAAAATAAAGTTTATGCCGATCACATTTTTTAAAAAACTCAATATCCTTTTGGGTTGTTCCCTGTGACTGCTTTTTGACGAAATTTGTTGTATGTAAATACTAAACAGTAATTTATGCCATTTCTTTTCTTCTTCTTTTTTTTGTGATAACAGGCTAATGCCTAAATATTTTTTACCAAGTTAAATAAAATTTGCTGTAGTATCATTATAATATAATATAAATAATATAATATAATATAATATAATATAATATAATATAATATAATATAATATAATATAATATAATATAATATAATATAATATAATATAATATAATATAATATAATATAATATTCAGCAGGGCTTTAAGATTTGAACAACTTAAATGTCTTCCATATTAATTCCATATATTTAAAAAATAAACAGACAGGTGTCATGTGAACTGTGCCCATCTATGTAAATCTATGTACCAGGCTTGCCTTTCTTTTTTTCTTCTTCTTTTTTTAAAAGAGGGTTAAGGATCACACTTTCATCATGTCCCATAAAGGTCCTGTGTTTGCAATCACACCCTGTGGAAATGGGATCACTATCGCTATGGGCCACATATGCAAATCCACAACCCACATTACTTAGGTGTGGCATCTCAGAGAATTCACTCTACTCTCTCACTCCGAACCCTGAATCTCAGCACCTAACACGTAATTTTTTTTATAGGCACTTGATTACAATTTACGTCAGCCAGTGCATTTTGGAGTTACGCCTCCATTTGTAAACACAGAGAAAAGATGGAGAGACATATAAATGTGATGAAAAGATACTGATTAAGGGATAATGTGTAACAATCACAAAAAATGACTTCTCTGTCGGAACTCTCAGTTATGTCTAATTTCAATCAGTTTCTGTCTTAGATGTTTCTCCTACAACTCCTTTATAAAAAAACATGCAAAAACCATAGAAGTCTTGCTGATTACACTGGTTAATTCATCTCATTGGAGTCCAGGAGGGAAAACAACGGAGATATCAGAGACATCTCATTTGAGATGTTTGATTACTTTTGGTCAGCCTGTGTGTGGCTGGTAAAGTTTGTTCACTAATGCATATAACTCCTCCTCCTCTTTACTGAAGAAAAGACTCACTAACTCTTTAAGATATCAAAGCCTAGATTTGAAACCTGGTCTAACGCTGCCACCCAGGTAGAAACGGTCTTTATGCCGTCTTTATTAAATCCCTGAGATGTCCAATTTGCCGTAAAGAACCCAAAACACGCAAGACATTTCTAAAGAGAAAAAAAAAAAACTTCTGACAATTAGTCCATATGGATTTGAACAGAATGACATGCATTACAGTGGCTGGTGTCTATGCAGCTGAACATTGTGCATTACAAACACATGTTAGTCATCCAGAGGGAGCTAGAAAGGTGAGGGGGTCAGGTCAGGAGTCAGGTCACAGACACCCGGAAACGCTTAACACCTTGTCAAGAGTCAGGAGGAAATCCTGAGGGAAAAATTCATTTAGGTAATGCTTCTGTCCCCCTCTCTCTGACCACAGTGTAGACACACACACACGGGTTTCCATGTTTTATGGGGACTTTCCATAGACATTTACATATAATTTTTTCCCCTCCATTTTTCCATTTTCAAAAAACTGACTGTTTTCCTCATGGGGACCAAATACATGTCCACAAGGTCAAAAATGACTGGTATTACTATCCTTGCGGAGACATTTGGTTCCCATAACATATAGGGAATACCAGGTACACCACACACACAAAGCAAAAATCCTCAGGGCAGAGTGAAGACAGTGTCTATTTGAAGGATTAGGTTTCTGACAACAACAAACAGATTCCAAATAATGTCTGTGGCGACGTAATGAGACAATGCTGAGGCCGATTAGTACACAAGTTTACACAGCAGCAATTGATTTTAATCTCTTGGAACTTACAATATTTGAGTTTTTCCACACCTGACAGCCTGACTTATTTACCAGTGACCATTTCTGTTGAAACAGATAGTAAATGAATATGGCGTGTCGAGCCAGTATACAAGCTTTAAAACAAACATGCTTATCTGTGCCATCACCCTTGTTCACAATTAGCATAGACAATAAACAGATTATTTGGAAAAACTGTTTAATATGGAGCAACTTCTGTGTGTTACAGAAAAGTCAATGGATGAAATTGACCGTTATGGAGAGCCTACTTTTAATGGCAAGCATCAATATTATTATAGCTCATATTTAGGGTTGGGGATTTAAACAACCAAAAAGTGCTACCAGAAATGAAAGAATAAAATAAAAACATAATTACTGTTAAATATACAGTATATACTCTATCGTTCAAAAGATTAGAATCCGTAAGATTTTTTTAAAATATATTAATATACTTATAATGTTAAAAAAAAATTATATTCCAAATAAATGCCATTTTTTTTCGCTTTCTATTATATATATATATATATATATATATATATATATATATATATATATATATATATATATATATATATATATATATATATATATATATATATATTTTTTTTTTTTTTTTTTTTTTTTTTTTTTTTTTTTTTTTTTTTTCAAAAGAAATATATCACACTGTCCACAAACATATTAGATTAATTTCTTAAGGATCATGTAACACTGAAGACTGGAGTAATAGCTGCTAAAAATTCAGCTTTGCCATCACGAATCAATTGGATAGAAGAATAAAAGGCTAAGTAAATCTTCCAGGCCATATTTAAACACCTCTTTTTAGATAGTACAATGAGAATCTAAAAAATGGATTGTGTCTATGGTTTTGACAATATTACCTGTGGTAGGTGAGGAATTGTCAGTTTGACTCCCGGCTGGGTGGTCTGGGGACACACAGGAACTTGAGCGAGGGGCCAGGTCATCCAGCTCAGCAAAGATATCAGACTGGGACCTGTTGGACTGGGAGTCAGGGGTCCCTTCCATTATACACTGACCTGAAACGACCCAAACACATGATGTAAATATAAACCCAATACACTTTGTAAACATCTCTCTATGCACTCTTTTCAGGAATTTGCATTTTAGTGCAATGGATGTTATAACCTCAGCTGTCATACCCGCTTACGGTTTTATTATTGCCCTGGGCTGAATGAATATTGTCAGCAAGGACTTCCAAGAGCGAAACAACAACCAGCATCACACCCTCCCCTGCAGCACTGTCTTAATTCCTGGGAATGACTTTGGCCCCATAGCTTCTGTGGTAAATGTAATAACCCTAACAGTCTTTTAACACCCCGAAATTATAACGTATATGTGTGTGTGTGCGTATGTGTGTTTGTGTGTGTATGTATATACACACTAGGCCTTTCAAACAAGGCCTCCATATTCGCCTGCACACAGACACACACACAAAGGCCTCGGCTTACCACTCACACACACAATAGAGGGACTTGACTCGTCACTTCAAAGCATATTGGTGCTGTCAAGCTTGCTGTCATCTTCAGCCAAGTGCTTCTTGAGATGGTCTATGTGTATGTAAGGGAGTGCGTATGGATTTTGTGTACACCAGCCGATAGGATGAAGGCAGCATCACAAATCTTGGGGTAAAATGCCACTGAAAGGTGATTTTGAATGCCCTGGTATTCATAATGTGTGTGCAAAAATGACCCATGGTGAATTTCTCTGTCTTTGTTTGTTTTTATTCTGTTATCTATCGATTACACACAGTATTTAATACTATTCAACGAAAGACTGTTTAGTGGCTTAGCTGTCAAATATCTATTCGCTGTCTAAAGAATGAATGTTGTTCAGTGTGTGGCTAATATGTATAGAAGCTCCCTTTCCACCTCACAATAAAAAATTCACAATTGCGAGAAGTGTTAGATGTACCCTACCCTTCAAAAGTTTGGTGGTGTTAAGTGGTTTTTTTTTTAATGAAAAAATATGTGTCTTTAAATGTCAGTTGTGAATTTTGATCAGTTTAATGCATCCTTGCTTTGACCTTGTTACACTCCATATGACCCTAAAGCTTCGCCTGACACTCCTTGCTAACCAACCGGAAAGTAGATGCAGTTTTTCTTGAGCGAAGTATAATCTTCATTCGCATTGGTGTTTTTCAAGTCAAAATTTGAAAGTAGACAATTACTTCAAACATTTATTAGCAGAAATATAAGGACATTTCTGACACTGGAGGAAGGCGTTGTGAAAATGTGCATTTGCCTGATCATAAAGGTTGTGTGTGTGTGTGTGTGTGTGTTTAAATGGTTGAGTCAGAATGTTTAGTGGCAGGATCTCTTCAGTTGGTATCAAATTCATATGTGCCATATGTGTCTCAACTTTTTTTCTCTCTTGCTGGCCAAATGGTATGGGGAGTGTCTGGGCCAGGCAGTGTGTGTGTGTGGTAGGGGGGTCTCAATGAGGCCTGGAGGTCCCGCTCATTGTCAAGGACAGTTACACTCTTGAGATGGGACTGAAAGAGGTCGCTGTAGGGTTGGCCACTGACTGCTGGACCACCATAGCATGGGGGATGACAGAAAGACGGGCAGTTTTACAAAAATACTAGACTAGCCTATATGTGATGTATACACACAACCACACACACACAAGTTAGGAAAAGGTCACTTATCACTTGTATCTGTCTGGCCCCATGAGTAAGTAAAGAAGGCACAGATAGTCACTTTATCTATTCTCTGACAAAAAAGAGAGAAAAAACAAAGAAATCTCTGCAGATTCTGAATTGTTTACTCTCTTTCATGAACTCTCGGCGTTTGAATCAGATGTCAGTGGCCCTGGCTCTTTCTCCTGACTGGACGGTAAATTAGCCCATGGAGGGCATCTAAGAGATACGCATTGAAGCTGAGGCTCACTCACTGTTCACCCGTCAGAGAGGCGGCGGTCAGCTTGGATTTATGACCGCCGCTCCACACGTCTGCCTTTCAGGGAGCATAGAGAATAGAGAGAGAAAAAAGGAAGAAAGAAGGGAACGCGGGAGGCTGAAGCTAAGAGGGAAGAACACGTCGCAGCCGGCATCATCGCCACCCCCCTCATCCCCCACAACGTCCCCCATTGTAAAGGCCTTGGCTGCTTTGAACTGGGGAATCAAACGGTACCAGCCTGATTCCCTATCAAAAGAACCCCCTCGCTTTCCCTCTGCTTTCAGTAAAGAAGAGAAGAGAAAAGCTCCTTGCCATATTTATGACTTAGTCCCTCTGTAGAGAAAGCTGAAGCTCATGGTCGTGATGTAGGACTTTGATTTTCTTTTGTTCTCTTTCATGTTTGAGGTACGGTGAATGTTCAGTTCTGTTTGGCACAACTGACCCCCAGCGTGTGTGGATGAATACACAAGACTCAGTCTAATAAAGCATACAGTGTCTGTAGGTGTGTGTGCGATCAGATTTTGCCATTCTTTCAGGAATATAATCACTGAAAATACCCTCAGAAGAATAGCAAACCTTGAGGCATGTTCATTAACAGAACAATCTTCATTCATATCTAAAAATGGCAACATGCATTGTAATGCAAAAAATAATAATTTTCCTAATCAGTATTTGTCTTGTTTTTCAGGAAGAAATTGCTAAACATCAAACATTTACTCGTGAAGCAAAGTATTAAGTATTACACTTTAATAGTACAATATTAAGATTTATTTCCAATTATTTATTTTATCACAGCTGCTATTTTTTTAAATTCTTGATTTAAGTAGAATTTTAGCAACATTTGTTTTTATTCTTTAAAAAAAATGTGGGTCAAAAAATATAAACATTAAATCATTCTTTGAAAGCAATTCTTAATAGTTAATAATTTTCTGAAGTGCTTATGTTTAGAACAATATCCCCCGCTTTCACAGACAAGTCTTAAGCCTAGTCCCAGACTAAAATGCATGTTTGAGCTGTTTTAACAGAAAGGAACTTGCACTGAAATATCTTAAAATATGTCAGTGCCATTGTTTTGTCTCAAGATGCACACCAGTCATTTTTCTTCTGAGGCACGTTTATAAAAGCTACTTAAATCTCCTAATTAAACTAGGGCCTAATCCTGGCTTAATCTAAACCCTGTCTGTGAAACTGGGCCTAGATGTTTATCTCCCATTAAAACTCACCTTGCGGTTCATCTTCCTGAGGCATGATGGGAGGAAGCACAGGCCAAAGGTTCCATTCTGATCGACTATCTGCTGTTGAGCAGTCAGGCTTTTGTGACTGAATGCTCAGGCTTGATCCAAGGTGTCCTTGCAGATCTGCGGACCACTGGGCGGCTGAGGTTTGTCGCGATTGAGGGGTGTTAGAGATATAAATTGGAGTGTCTGGCAAGCAAGTGGAAGGTGTTTCTTGTTTGCAGGATGTGAGAGATCTGGAGAGACGTGCTTGAAGGACTTCCATTCGTGTGTTGTCCTGGCTACAACTTCCTGCAGAGCTGAAGTGAAGCTCGGGGAGAGAAGTAGAGCATCCCTTTTGATGATCATTACTCTGGGTGAGGTCATAAGCATGATTATCTTCGTCATCTGTACTGTTATCAGCATAATGGTCAACACTGAAGTTCACTGTTAATGTAAAAAGAGTTCAGAGATAAATCACTATTTACACTTTAATTTAATCTTGAAGATAATCAAGTGTACAAAGTCAGTATTAGGATAACCATGTACCTGACAGGGCATCTGAGAAGCTACTGTTCAGGTCTGTGCTACGGCTGAACTGGCTGGATGAAGGGCGGCTGAAATCTGAAAGAGAATTTGGGGTCACGGAAGATGTTGGGGTGCCTGGAGTGATTGGGGTACTTGGGGTTCTTTGGGTGTCTGGAGTGATTGGGGTTCTTTGGGTGTCTGGAGTGATTGGAGTACTTGGGGTTCTTTGGGTGTCTGGAGTGATTGGGGTTCTTTGGGTGTCTGGAGTGATTGGAGTACTTGGGGTTCTTTGGGTGTCTGGAGTGATTGGAGTACTTGGGGTTCTTTGGGTGTCTGGAGTGATTGGAGTACTTGGGGTTCTTTGGGTGCTTGGGGTGGCTGGTATGCTTGGGGTTGTCGGGGTGGACATTGTCATTGTCTCTTCTTCAGCCATTTCATGGTGCCCTTGATTCAGATCTTGTGAAGCTGAGCATGCATCTTCTTCCTCATCTGTGAGCTGGAAGTGTGTATTGGGAGTTCGGGATCTCTGAGGGTCATCAACAAACTTGAGAGTCAGAGAAGGACTGGCTGGGGGTGCTGGAGAAGTAGGAGATCCGGGTACATGGGGCAGAAACACATTGAATTTATTCCTACTGGTATCACCCATGTTTTGGTGTCTCCTGACATCTGCGGAAAGAAGAGGTTGAAATGAATGTGAATATGAGGACAACCCATTTCTAAGAGGTAGCAGAGGGCCACCTTCCTGCAGAGTTGAGCCTCAGTCTGCGCCAACACACCTGCCTTGAAGTTTCAAAATAATAGACCTTGAGTAACTGGTTGGAAGGCTGGCCCTAAACTCTGCAGGCTGGTGATTCTCTTGGGGCAGGATTGAACATCCCTGGCCAAAAGGGAGATCACATCTGGGTCAAGGTTAGGGTTACACTGGAGAGTTTTGGGGAATCTTTACTCAAAAATGCAAATGAGAAAGGGCATCACTAATGCACAAGAGCAGAAATCCTTTACTAAGCAAACCATACCGCAGCACAGAGCACCCAGACTGCAGCTGTCTCATGTAGAGATGAACAAGACACACTCACACACTCAAACACACACTCACGCACATCCACACACACACAGGCTTAATGACAGGCATTGTTCGGGGCACACACAAAAAGAGGTCCTGAATAATTAACATTGGGGTCCTGCATGAGGGTCAGTCGGCAAGCGTATTCATCATCATTTAAAGCTAAAAAGGAGAGGAGAGAGGCAAAGGCCACCCAGCCCAATAGCCGACGCTGCCCTACTCCACTGAGCCTCAGAGCAAACAGTCTTTTGCCTGTTGCGGGCCCCTGGTTCCTAACAAGGGCCCTGGATACCCCCCTTCCCTTCAAAAACTCTGCCCCTCTGCAGGAGCAGCTGTCCAGTTCCCAGCTCAGAATGCAGAGTGACTCTAAGATATGATAATTACCACTTGCGACCACTATATGAAGGAACTCATTCTCATAATTGGGATTAGAAACCCCATATAGCTAATTATGGATGCAATGACAGCAAAGCAAACAAATGAGCCAAGCCCCACTCTTTCTTCGATGGCCCTTGATGCTGATGCATGCTGGGAGAGACTTTCACAGACTGTTCTGTTGCATGATGTGCAGTATTTCTTTTCCAGGCTTTCTCTTGCAGATGGAACCACAATGAAAAATTATCTTTCGGTGAAGATGTCTTGTTATGACAAGGGTCATGGCTAAAATTCACAGAGTTTGGGACTATATATTTTTCGGTGGGCCCCATATCCACTTAGCTTATTGAGTAGGATGTGCTATAGAGGACCTTGCAGGGTTGAGAATTTTTTTTTTTTTTTTGAAGAATTGACTGTCTGTCTGTTTATCTGTCTGACTGTCTGTCTATCTACCGCCTATAAACCTTCAAACGTTTTTTCATTTAAAAAATGTATGCAAGGTATGGTATGATAAATGATAAAACGTTTTTCTAGTTAAAATTCGTTAATATAAATATCAAATTCTTTCAATTTCAATCCAAATGTAGGAATTGATTCTAAATTGAAAAGACATTCTGAACTTTGAATGCCACACAACCCTACCAGGTTGAAAGTTTCATTCTGTGGAGAGTTGTGTTGTTTTGGCCATGGAATTAAGGGGAACAACGTACACTAATAAACCAACCGTATCTGGCTCTCGTCCCTTAACGTGTGTTGTCCCCCAGGCCAGTATGGTGTGAGTCCCCCAGCAGGGGCCTGTGTTGAAGCAGACCAGAGGCCCCTACACAATACGCTCTTGTTCCACACAGTCTGTGTCACTGAGGAGTCAGAGGACAGAACAGCGAGAGAAAAGGATTGAGTGAGGGGAAAGAGAAAAAGTGAGAGAGAGGCTGGAAAGCACATAGCTGCACTGCTGTTCTTACAATACCATTGCCTAGTCCATCTGTCACAGTCTCACACACACACACACACACACACACACACACACAATGTATGTGTGTGAACGACATGTGTCATATCGCACTGTTGTGGCCTCGCCCCCCTACTCTCTCCTTGGGGAGCTAAAGGCAGGTCGGGGTTGATTGTTCGAGTCTCTGAGCACCATATGGCTGTATAATTAGTTTTGGCCTGTGATGTAGAGTAATGCTCCCATCTCTGTTGACTCCCAAGCTTGCTCTGAAAGACATGGTCCTGATGCACGTTAATGACCAATCCTGCCCAAATACCTTCACACCACAGCAGAGGCCCAATAGATGTATCAAGCCACCAGGAGGGCGGCGCTATAGTAAACACACAAATATGAGCATAAAGGATCCATGACATTTATTAACACTGAACAAAATTACAAACGCAACACTTTTGTTTTTGCAATTTTTCACGAGCTGAACTCAAAGATCTAAGACTTTCTATGTACACAAAAGGCCTATTTCTCTCAAATATTGTTCACAAATCTGTCTAAATCTGTGTTAGTAAGCACTTCTCCTTTGCCGAGATAATCCATCCACCTCACAAGTGTGGCATATCAAGATGCTGATTAGACAGCATGATTATTGTACAGGTGTGCCTTACGCTGGCCACAATAAAAGGCCATTCTAAAATGTGCAGTTTTATCACACAAGCACAATGCCACAGATGTCGCAAGTTTTGAGGGAGCGTGCAATTGGCATGCTGACAGCAAGAATGTCCACCAGAGCTATTCCCCTTGAATTGAATGTTCATTTCTCTACCATAAGCCGTCTCCAAAGGCGTTTCAGAGAATTTGGCAGTACATCCAACCGCCCTCACATCCGCAGACCACGTGTAACCACACCAGCCCAGGACCTCCACATCCAGCATCTTCACCTCCAAGATCGTCTGAGACCAGCCACCCGGACAGCTGCAGCAACAATCAGTTTGCATAGCCAAAGAATTTCTGCACAAACTGTCAGAAACCATCTCAGGGAAGCTCATCTGCAAGCTCGTCGTCCTCATCAGGGTCTCGACCTGACTGCAGTTCATCATCGTAACCGACTTGAGTGGGCAAATGATCACATTCGATGGCGTCTGGCACTTTGGAGAGGTGTTCTCTTCACTGATAAATCCCGGTTTTCACTGTTCAGGGCAGATGGCAGACAGCGTGAATGGCGTCATGTGGGTGAGCGGTTTGCTGATGGGATGCTCTGGATTGGCGTATATACGACAGCGTGTTCCTGTTCCTGCCGATATCCAGCAACTTCGCACGGCCATTGAAAAGGAATGGACCAACATTCCACAGGCCACAATCAACAACCTGATCAACTCTATGTGATGGAGATGTGTTGCACTGCGTGAGGCAAATGGTGGTCACACCAGATACTGACTGGTTTTCAGACCCCCCCAATACAGTAAAACTGCACATTTTAGAGTGGCCTTTTATTGTGGCCAGCCTAAGGAACACCTGTACAATAATCATGCTGCCTAATCAGCATCTTGATATGCCACACCTGTGAGGTGGATGGATTATCTCGGCAAAGGAGAAGTGCTCACTAACACAGATTTGGACAGATTTGTGAACAATATTTGAGAGAAATAGGCCTTTTGTGTACATAGAACAAGTCTTAGATCTTTGAGTTCAGCTCATGAAAAATGGGGGCAAAAACAAAAGTGATGCGTTTATAATTTTGTTCAGTGTAGAGTCATACTTTATATTTCAGACCATTTTGTTTAATTTGAGTAAGGCATGATTATGAGTTTATGAGGTTATGAGTGTGTTTTGATAAGGAAGATTATTTCAATACTGAATGACAATGCTGTTATTCAATATGAATATTTTTGATGAATATAAATAAGGGATTAACCGATATTAAAATTATAATACTGATAAGCCAATAATTAGTTTCATGTTAAGGCCAAAAACAGATAAATAACCAATATAAAATGTCTAAACAATAGTTGTGTCTAAAAAAAAAATTATGATAATAAAACAATAAAAACTAAAATGTTTTTAAATGCTACAAGTGAATTTAGGCATCACCACATGATAATGTAAAATTCGAAAAATCTCTGTTCATTTTGAGATTGGCTAAAGAAATAAGCGTTTAGTTGATGATGATGTTGATGATGATGATGATGATGATGGCAAAGTGTTACATGATAAATGATGATGGTAAAATATTCTAAATGTAAAATCAGTATACAATTAAACATTCAGTATCAACCGATAATGGTAATTAAAAAATCTCAAATAACAGAATGATAACTGATAGTGAATTCAGGTTGATTGGGACACTTTTTCCTAGTCATCTCAATGGCGAAACATGTCGCAATCAACCTGAATTCACCCTATATCATGTATATCAATGTCCTTCTTTTTAATTTTCATTGTATCAAGGTACTTTGTTAAAGTTTGCCTGCTTTAAAGGAATGGCAGTTAACCGGGATGAGACAATATCAGAAAAAGGAGTGTATAGCAGTACTAACCTGGCCATGTTTGAGGTTGTGGAGCACTCAGGCTCTGCTGTTGTTGTCTTTGCCCCAGACGATTAGGCCCTGGTCTGGAGCGCATGTTTAGGAAATGTGGGGTTCTAAAACGGACAGGACAGGCCTCCATATGAGCATGAAAGCGGGAACACAAGGGTGGAGGGACATTCTCATGCTTGATATCCTGAAAAGATAAAAAAAAAAAAAAAAGGCACATTCATTGTATTAATTACCAAAATAACATTGGGAAAGTTAGTGCATTGGTTCTGCCTTGCTTTGAATAAGTACCTCTCTGTAGTGCCCCCTAGTGTTGTTGACTCATTGAAACAGCTAAGTTATTCAATATCGCCTTTCACTGTGACACACACACACACACACACACACACACACACACACACACACACACACACACACAAATTTAGCATTCTTTCTGCAGGGCTAGCATGGTCTTCCCTCTGTTAAGTTACTGAATTTGGAAAACAATAAAGCAAGAAGCTGCAGTTGGTCGTTATTGATATTTAGAAGAGTTAACTAACTTGCCCTTTGACCAGCTAGCAAACATAGCTGCATCCTCGGGCTAATTCACATGGTTTTACACATAACATGTAAATTCTTACTGGAATTTAAATAGTCTCTTTGTCATTTTGGCAGATCTCTGTGTTTGTTTGTGTGTGTGCCTGAACATTTTCTCTTTGCTTTGTGAAGCCAGATGGGTGCCACACTGCTTATAACCTGTCAGAGAGCAAGTCTTAACCTGTCTAGTGCTACAGGGCAATGTTAACAAGCACAAATATACACACGTCTTGATGTCTTTATCCCTTTTGTATTGACTGACAGTAAATTGCTGAGTAAACATGGCTATGTCTGAGCTGACAATGTTATCAAAGGGGACATGTGCTCCCTGTTCCCTGCGTTATTGGAGCTCAGAGCAGTGACCCAAAACCATTTTACACTCTCTCTCTGACACTAATGAAGCCTCTCTGATACAAACAGATCTTTCTCACCTTTTATCTCCCTTCAATCATTCTTTCATTCATCCAATCTCTCTTTCTGTCTTCCTGTCCCAACACATCTGTTTTAAATGCCTAAAAAGGATCCCTATGCCCATTACCTTTTTTAAAAAATTGTTAAGGTTAGTGAAACATGCTATCTTAATGTTTAGGATCACTTAAAGCCCATAATTGCACTAATTGTGTGTTGTGGTTTTTTACATTTTTTTTAATTAAATTAAATTAAATTAGCCTAAACTTTTGTGATTGAATATTAATATGACTATAATAATACAAATAATAATATATGTATCTATTTTATTATTACTAAATAAAATATATATGCCCTATATTTCTTTCTTAAGAAAAATAAGAAATATTACTATTTTAATATTTCGCTGTAAAATAAAAAACAAGTATTTAAGACTATAATAATTAGTATTATTATTGTAGTTCTAATTAATAATAAATAAATAATTACATTTCATTATTATTAAAAAAATACAAATATTAAACCAAATATTAGGAAAATAAAAAAATATTACTATTGTTGCTGTAGAATGAAAAAGTGAGTATTTAGGAAAAATAAGGTCATAATAATTCCCAAATGCATGTTATAATAAGCAACCAAAACTTAGTTTTAAGTTTCAAAACCAATTTAGTGTGAACCGAGACACTGGATCATGATCTGCTCGCGTCTAAAAGAACAAATATATTTATTTAATGAAATCATAGCCTTTGCAATTTGATAATCGTGCTAACATTAATCATGGAACCCATACTTACAATTGTTTTCCCAAAGTATTAAACTTGCATGTAGCTCGTCTCACACTGTTTGTGCTAGGTCTCAAACTGTGCGGCTTGTTGAAATGTTTGTGAATTTGGCCTAGCATATGATAAACTGAGTTACATTGAAGCCATATCTAGTGAACTTTTGGCCTTTTTTGATTTGACACTCTAATATCGTGCAGGTGAGTTTTACAGGCAAACATTTAAAAATTAGGCATTATTAGAATTGCACACATCCCTCAACATCCCCAAAACAAACTGTCAGGTTTGTGTGCATCAGCTCCGACGCCAACATTCATGAAAGCGAAGCATATACTTGCGGAAGCTGTTTGGAGTCCTCTGAGAGTGGCATTGTATATTAAACGCTGAGTGTCTTTGACCTTGTAATGGTGTTTGTAGCCCCATGTCGGGCCTGAGGGTCCTCTGCCCCAGTGTGTGGGCTCTTCAGAGGCCTACAGGAAATGACATGACCCCCTGGCGTCAGGCAGCCCGCACTGCGGCACACACATGCACAACCGCCTGTACTAATGTCATTAACCTTGTGTGTTCATGCCGGACGGCCTTCTGACGGAGATGGGCAAGCGCACGCTCGTGAATGTAGGGAGTCTGTAAACCAGAGTCCCAGATGGCCCGCGCCGAGACGAGGCCTGCATACACTCCTCAGCCCCTTCACAAACACACGTACACATACACACGCACACTTAATAGCACTGCCTCTGTGTGAACCCTCCGCCGGGGGGAGGCAAGGCGATCGGGGGCCAAACAGAAGTGTGTCTCTGTGCCTCTGTCTGCAGAGGAACAGAGGATTCCTCTCAAAAAGGCCTGACGTCTAAGAAAGCCAGGCTTAGCACTAACAAGGTTAAACCCTGCTGAAAAAGAGTGACTTTTTCAATCAACCAGATTTGTGTTTCTGCCTGCGCCGTAATTAGCTTTGCTCTGGGACGGGGGGGATGAGGAAGAGAGGAGCGGAGGAGAGGAGGGGAAGAGATGACAGTGGGAAGCATTGTGGAGTCTTTAGGATTGGGAGGACCAAATCTGATTAGCCGCTCGTGTCAGAAGCCAGGCTCAGATACAGCTTAGCATTCTGAGCAACTTTCTACTTTCTGTCCCGGCAGACAATGAGGCTACTTTTTCAATCTCCTCTATTTCTTTTCACCCCTTCACCTTCTCTTTTAAACTTTTTGCCCTGTCCAAAACTTGCTTTCCCCATCCCGCAGAATACAGAGCAAGCAACCGTGAATGTTCATAAAGAATACAGGCCCAAGTCGTAATTTTGTGCCTTTGATAGTACAGTGAAAATAATTTACAAGACTAAATTTAGTGCACCTTCCGCATAGCATAAAAATGTCATCATTTACTCATGTTGACTCTCAACTTATATGTCTTTTTCTCAGAGGAAAATTATTATCCAAATGTCAAATGAGCATGTTGATCACTTGATGTCAATTGCATTTTAGTTTTGATTATTCAAAGCTACTTTTCAAAAGTTTGCGGTCAATACGATTTTAAAGAGTATTCAGCTGATGCATTACATGGATCAAGAAAGACAGTTAAGACATTTATAGTGTTGCAAAAGATTTATATTTCAAATAAATGCTGTTCTTTTTAACTTGCTATCATCAAAGAATCCTGAAAAAATGTGTTATGGTTCCCACAAAAAGTAGTAATGATGCTAATAATTCAGCTTTGCAATCATAGGAATAAAAAATAAAAATAGAAAACATTAGTTTTACCGTACTTTTATCAAATTATTACAGCCTTTGTGAGCATAAGAGACAAAAAAATCTCTTAGTCTTACCAACCCCAAACTTTTAGAATTTGAACACTAGTCCCTGCACACTACACATAATATTATTCTATCTTATACTAAAATAAATAACTATTTTTTTCCCTTTTCTTCTCTTAGAGCTCTAGTAAAATTCTCGTCAATAAATCCGTAAAATAACAGAAAAAGTACTGGCAGCTTATTACCCGGAAATTATCCAATAATTTTACGGAAATTTTCATTAACCCTAAGACACAACCGCAATGAAATTACTGTATTCGAAATACAGTTAAAAAAAAAATACAGAAATTTCGGTCAAATTAATGCAGATAAGCCAATACTCAATGTCATGCTATGCCTGATATTATAAAATTCAGTAATATTTTGTTTAAATAAATCAGAAATAAAACAAAATAAAATGTTTAAATGGTACAAAGCATTATTTGAACATAAAAAAAAAACGTTCAACTCCAAACAATATGTTTCACTGATCCAGAGTCAGAATTTAGCCTCTTATTGAGTGCTAACACAGACATGCCTTTGTCTCCCTATCGGATGCCTGTATAGTTTGAATGCCGCTTGCCTTCCTGTGGCCACCCTCTTTTTTATGCACACAAAAATGGAAGTATAACTGCACTCGCTGTTAAGAAAGGGCGTCATACCGAACAGAATGCACCCCAAACCAAACCATAAATCACAGTGTAAACAGCACTGTTTGTCTGTGGAGCGAGGCGGGCCCAGGAGTGTGTTTGCCCACCTGTGCATGTGTCATCGTTTAGGCGTACAGTATTCAGGGCCCTGAAGGCACTCGTGATGTCGTCTCAGTGGCGACGATGTCCAGGGAGACTGTGAGGTATGAAGCCAATGGGTGGGTTAATCGTCTCTTGTTCTCAATAGATGTTTGGACTGGGACGGCCCCGTAAAGTTCAGAGGGTTTGAATACGGTGATGCGCCTAGTGTTTTATAGCATACCGAGGTGATCCAGAGGGCAGAGAATGTGTGTGCGCCAGCATGGGTGTGCGTTTTTGTGTTAAGCAAAGCATAAGTGTTTATTCATACTTGTGAGCCTTGGCTGATTGTGTGTACATGGTACGATTTAAAGATGTAAATTAGTCGGTAAGAGGCTGGTGGATCTTTGTCCCTTTTTTTCTTGTTTGTTTAACCAGAGGCCAAGACAGGAAGCCAGCCCACACAACTCGCTGTCCCCATGGTAACCTCTCTGTTGCCTGTGGCACATTCACAGTCTCTGGCCTCTTTAAGACGGAGACAGTGAGGTGGATGGGCACAGGCCACCAGTCCATATGTGTTTCCAAGCGATAGTGTTTGTTTATAAGAGTCAGATTTGAATTAGTCTCGTCTTATTAGATTATGTCAATGTACGGCATGCTAAATCAATTGGAATTGTGCTGTGATGAAGTGTAATTACTCGTGTCAGTCTCATGTCTACATAACTGAAGCGTAACTGCTGTTCTTACACAAGTTCTCACCGTATGATGATGTCCTCTGTTCCACAGGATGGCTTGCCTCACAAAGCAGAAGTAATATGATGGTGCCTGGAGGACAGAACACAGGTTTAGATATCTGATATTAAGAGTGATCAGCCAAGACAAACATGTCTATTATAATTGCTTATAGTTTGGGTTACGGTGTTGGCTGGATGTCAGGCCATAACTCATCCTGCATTATTTGTGGTATGAACATAATAAATCAAGCCTTGTGGCTTTTACTTTCTGGTGTCAGGTGTTTTCAAATATTTTGATGGGAAGGACCCCCAAATATGTTGAATGTAGGACTCTATTCATAAAATATTAAGTAAGCATGATATTATGAAGACAACCACACACACACACACACACACACACACACACACACACACACACACACACACACACACACACACACACACACACACACACACACACACACACACACACACACACACACACACACACACACAGTGTGTCTAGTTCACTATCTTTGTGGATTCTCCATAGACATAAAGGTTTTTATACTGTACAAATGGTATTTTCTATCCCCTTACACAGAGGCGGACTGGAGTATTTTTACTCTGCTTGAGTACATTTTTCAAGTGTCTATACTTTATCAGAGTGTTTTTCTTTGGAAAACTTTTATCTCACGACATTCCAAAGCATAATGTCGTACTTTTTACTGCGCTATGTTCCATATTGAACATCATTTAATACTTAATTACATTTTTTTTTAAAAATGTATTGTATATTTTTACTCAAGTAAAAGTAATTAAAATTTTACTTGAGTATAAGTAAGAAAGTACTGTATTTTAAAGGTAAAAAAAAATTAAACTTTTATTTATGAAATGTAGTGCAGTAAAAAGTTTGACATTATATAATATGCTTTGGAATGTTTTTCCAAAGAAAAAACACTGATAAAGTATATACTTGAAAAATGTACTTGAGTAGAAAGTAAAAATACTTCACTACTGTCCGCCTAACCCTACCCCTAAACCTACCCATCACGCAAAACTTTCTGCATTTTTTACATTTTCATAAAACTCATTCTGTATGATTTATAGGCTTGTTTCCTCATGACAAGCCCACAGTGACACGAGTCCCAATGAGTCAGTGTGCATTCAGGTTGAAGTTGAAAGAAGTCTCTTATACTCACCAAGGCTGCATTTATTTGATCAGAAATCCAGTAAAAAACTGCAATATTATTACATTTTCTATTTTTAAATATTTAAAAATTTAATTTATTCCTGTGATGACAAAGCTGAATTTTCAGCATCATTACTCCAGTCTTTAGTGTCACATGATCCTTCAGAAATCATTCTAATATGCTGATTAGCTGCTCAATAAACATGTTTTTGTTTGTTTGTTTGTTGAAAACAGTTGTGCTGCTTTATATTTTTGTTAAAACTGTGATAATTTTTCAAGATTCTTCAAAAACTTCAAAAGGTAATTTTTGATAAGTGTAATGTGTCCTTGTTGAATAATAGTATTAATTTCTTTTTTTAAATGAACTGACCCCAAACTTCTGAATTACATGCTGTTAAATAATTAAGTAATTCAGATTTTTTTTTATTGTCACTGTTATAAAAGAAAATGATTAAAAGATCTGCAAAATATTGTTTTAACTTGATAATATCAGCATATCTATTATTTAGATTTAAACCTGAATATAATAATTCTCAATTAAACAAATGTATTTATGTTAAATTAAAATTACAATTACAGTTAAACATAATACATTCATATCTTACGTTTGTCAGGCACAAAAAATACATACTGTAAATCCTTTTTCTCTCAAATTTGACATGGACCCTCTAACACCCCCTTGCAGCCCCATGCAGCAGTTCGAACTCCTGTGTTCTAAATGATCAGACTTTTGATTTCCACCTGTCTGACAATCAAATGAAAGAAAAATGCATTGGCTATTTTGGGTCAGCAAGCAATAACCACCCAGAACATTCTGGCAACAGCTTACTGTAGCAACATGATAAAAACCCCTCCAAACACTTTGCTTAGCAACACCCTGGCAACCATCTACAATACCCTAGTATTGTGACAGTTTTACACAATGGCAAGCATTTAAAAAAAAGATGATGTTGGGAGTTGGGACACTTGTTGAAATTATCTTCAATGTTTCTTACTTAATCTCCTCAGAGTTTGTGCACAAACACTGGCTATACATGAACACACACACACACACACACACGCGCACACACACACACACACACACACACACACACACACTGATTCATAGACCTCCTTCTCAGAATGTCAATTGAACCTCTGTCTTTGCCTGAGAGCTGTGATGCATCTCAATGGTGAATACCCACCAGTGCACCAGCCTTTCTGAGGAGTTCATCAAGCTCTCATCAGCTATCTTAGCCTTTAGCTGCGATACAACTAGCCTGTGGGGGTCTCAACTCCATCGCTCAGCTCTCTTTTTCTTTTCACTCCCTCTTGGACACTCTCATCTATCTGACCTGTGGCCCAGGGCTCCAGCAGAGACTCATCCATCACCACAGACCTCTCACCATCCCTCTTTCTGTCCCTGTCCCTGTTCACTGAGGTCACGTATCTCGCTCCTCTAAGGTCATCAGTCTCACTGTGGCAGATGCCAGAGCTTCTGAGTCAGCTCCAGCCTGGCAGCCCGGTGGTTTTTCCTCTCTTTCACAGTGGTCGCACACTGAGGCAGAGAATTGTGCAATCTGAAGCCACCAGCCCACCTGTGGGTGGGACCAAAGGAAGAATATTGAACGCCTGCTTGAACCTGTCCATTGAGGAGCATTAGGAAAATCACTATTGACAGGTTGCGGCATTGTTCTCTAAAAGCTTCAGGATGGGACCATTTTAGGTTCTTTTTTATATGAAACAGCCACATTCAAAGCCATTGTAAAATGCTGATAAATTCACATCTGACAACCACCACATATTTTAACCAGGCTAGTTCTATTAAAGCCTTAGGACACATTAGTAGAGATGCAAGTATTTATCCAATAATTTGATTAATTCATGATTCTTCCTCTTTTGATAGCGATGCATTAGTTCACCATTCCATTCAATAATTTTGGACTGATTCCTAATCATTTTCAAAAATAGGTTGAAGACATAAAATGTAACCGAAAATGAAATAAAAGTATAATAATAAAATATATAATTTGCACTATAGTTGAATATTGAAAAAATACTTTACATGACTTTACATTCAGTCTTAAAAAATTATCAAAAATTAAATTTGTTACATTTATATAGCGCTTTACATATAGAAGGGGGGAATCTCCTCAACTATCACCAATGTGCAGCATCCACCTGGATGATGCGACGGCAGCCATATTGCGCCAGAACGCCCACCACACACACACACACACACACATATATATATATATATATATATATATATATATATATATATATATATATATATATATATATATATATATATATATATATATATATATATACAGTGGGGAGAACAAGTATTTGATACACTGCTGACATAAATATTTGATACATCAGAAAAGCAGAACTTAATATTTGGTACAGAAACCTTTGTTTGCAATTGCAGAGATCACATGTTTCCTGTAGTTCTTGACCAGGTTTGCACACACTGCAGCAGTGATTTTGGCCCACTCCTCACTACAGACCTTCTCCAGATCCTTCAGGTTTCGGGGCTGTCGCTGGGCAATATCTCCCTCCAAAGATTTTCTATTGGGTTCAAGTCTGGAGCCTGGCTAGGCCACTCCAGGACCTTGAAATGCTTCTTCCCGAGCCACTCCTTAGTTGCCCTGGCTGTGTATTTTGGGATATTGTCATGCTGGAAGACCCAGCCACGACCCATCATCAATGCTCTTACTGAGGGAAGGAGGTTGTTGGCCAAGATCTCGCTATACATGGCCCCATCCATCCTCCCCTTAATACGGTGCAGTCATCCTGTCCCCTTTGCAGAAAAGCATCCCCAAAGAATGATGTTTCCACCTCCATACTTCACGGTTGGGTTGGTGTTCTGGGGTTGTACTCATCCTTCTTCTTCCTCCAAACACGGCGAGTGGAGTTTAGACCAAAAAGCTCTATTTTTGTCTCATCTGACCACATGATTTTCTCCCATTCCTCCTCTGGATCATCCAGATAGTCATTGGCAAACTTCAGATGGGCCTGGACATGTGCTGGCTTGAGCAGGGGGACCTTGCGTGTGCTACAGGATTTAAATCAATGACGGTGTAGTGTGTTACTAATGGTTTTCTTTGAGACTGTGGTCCCAGCTCTCTTCAGGTCATTGACCAGGTCCTGCCGTGTAGTTCTGGGCTGATCCCTCACCTTCCTAATGATCATTGATGCCCCACGAGGTGAGATCTTGCATGGTACCTGTAGTAACGAGGTATGTACGTTCGGGGAAGAAGGAGGCGGGAACCGGCGAACAATAGAACAAACTTTAATAAAACAATACAAACAAAATGAAAGTAAAAGTGGCAGCCCCTCACGGACGACTGCCGCGCACATACATAAACAAAATGTAAACAAAATACAAATCATAATCCAGGCCTGGTCCTCTCTCGTCCTTCATTTGAGTCGCTCGTCCTTTTATGTCTCCGTGCTCCCTCATGAGAGGACTCGAGACCGGTGTGCCTCGCAGGTGACGTTCATTCTCAATCACGCACACCGATCTCGCTCGCTCCTCCCATGTCTCTCGCTCGTCCACCTCGCCACAGTACCCCAGACCGAGGGAGATTGACAGTGATCTTGAACTTCTTCCATTTTCTAATAATTGCGCCAACAGTTGTTGCCCTCTCACCAAGCTGCTTGCCTATTGTCCTGTAGCCCATCCCAGCCTTGTGCAGGTCTACAATTTTATCCCTGATGTCCTTACACAGCTCTCTGGTCTTGGCCATTGTGGAGAGGTTGGAGTATGTTTGATTGATGTGTGTGGACAGGTGTCTTTTATACAGGTAACAAGTTCAAACAGGTGCAGTTAATACAGGTAATGGGTGGAGAACAGGAGGGCTTCCTAAAGAAAACCTGCAAAATCGGCAGTGTATCAAATACTTGTTCTCGCCACTGTATATATTAGGGATGCAACAATACAGTTAGTCCACGGTTCAATACATACATCGGTTTTTAACCACGGTTTTCGGTTCGGTTCCGCTCTGATGGCTTGTCACATCAGTTTTTTGCTATTCTATTCTTAGGCAACAGGAACAGCAAGAGGTTAAGGAGAATTTTTTTTTTTTTTATTGCAATACTCTTTCTTTATTTTACTTATAATAATTGAAAAACCTTACTTAAACTTAAAACTTTACTTTTAAAAAAACCCTTGTACACATTCCTAATGTATTGTATAATATAAAATAAATATATATATAAAGATTTACACTGGCAGCTCAGAGCTGTACAGCAGCATTTAAGTATGAAATTAAATGAATAAAACACTACATAGACTTCACTATAAAATATACATTTATTCTTATCAAAGCTACTGTATTAGTTTTTCAGTTAAGAGCAGTGAGTGATTTTTTTAACATTTTAGGGATAGTTCGTTCAAAAATGAAAATTCTGTCATCGAGAAATGAATACAGGTTTGGAACAATATTAGAGCGAGTAAATAATGACATAATTTTAGAGGTGAACTGTCCCTTTAAGGACAGCGTTCACTATAGGCTGCGCTGCTGTCATTTGTGTGTATTTGACAGTATTAGCGCAGTAAGACGACTATTTAGTTCAGTAATCACGTGTTTGACAGGCTTTTAGTGCGCACGCTCGGAAAAGCGCATGTTAAAACCGTGCACGCGAATGAGCTGGCAAGGCTTTAAAACGCATGCAAAGAATGAACTTTGGTGATTGTGAATAACTATAGTGTTCTGTGAGTATAACTCTACCACTAACATGTGATGTGAATGTATGTCGTGCTGTTCAGTATTGGGATGGAGGCAAATGATAGAATTTGTAGAAAAATAAATAATGAAATGCTAAACCGAAAAAAACGCAATTCACAAGCGCGTATTGAACCGTGAATGCCGTACCGAATGGTTCAATGTTATATTGAGAATTGTGGCATCCCTAGTGTATATATATATATATATATATATATATATATATATATATATATATATATATATATATATATATATATATATGGCAGGGTTTTTCCTGGGTCAAAAATGGTCTTCGGTGGTGGCTGACAGACATGGTCATCCATACACACACACACACACACACGCACGCACAGTAAAAAAGTTCCCTACCCACGTGATCTGCAAGTGCAATATTGACAAAACATTTTAAATAAATTCAAAGAAAATTTGTAATTTTTGCTTATCTTATTTTGATACCTTGATGTTTGTTTTTGTTCCTCATTTTTACACTATTTACTGATAGTTGTTTTGGTATATAATCATATCAATATTTAAAAGTAGTATTAAAAAATGAACAAATAGCCTAATTTTCTGCTATATACAATTTCATAAAATTATCAGCTAGCTAACCACAACTTTGTTCTGGGTTCACTCCAGTCTAAACTAAATGATTTTAGGCTATTTATTTTACTACACATTGTCCAAATAAATAAGCTGAAAGACTGTGGATGATTAAAGCTAATTCTTACTATCCACTCTTGCTAAAGTGGGTAAGCACACTTGTGTTCTCATTTCAAGTGTTCTGAGTAAATGATTCAACTGATTCATGAGTTCAGTGTTGGACTGATCCGTTCTAACCAGTCGTTAAAATGATTCGGTTCAAAGGAGTCATAATGTGGCGAATCGGACATTGGCTGACGCGCGGTGTGTGAATCCCTTCTGTTAGAACATCGCGAAAGATTTGTCAACACACAGAAAACACTACATAACCGGATAGGATTTGTTTCACGTTTATTGAAAGTATGCTTTATGTCAGCTGGTCAGAGAATCAGTCAATGTTTTTTGAGCGCATTTCACACCCAGCGGTAATTAAAGGAAAACATCGTCTGATAGCGCCATGTGCAACATGGATTCGGTCTTCCGACCTTTTGATTTTGATTAACGTAATATGTGAAATATTAGAAAGCTAAGAATGCTTATTTTGAAGACAGAGAGCGTGCGAGCGGGGTAGGAGCTCACTGGTCGTTCTCTCTGACACTCAGTTAACGCAAGGGCAGCGGTCATCTATTCTACATCACTCCTAAATCACAATAACTCATCAAATAAGGCTTTGGCGGGACAACAATTTGTTTTGGCGGCCGCCAAAAAATTTTCAATGTAGGAAAAACCCTGTATGGGGATGATTAGGAGGCCATGATGGACAGGGGCCAATGGGCAAATTTGGCCAGGATGCCGGGGTTACACCCCTACTTTTTATCGAAGGACACCCTTTTATCGAAGGACACCCAGAGTCAGGACCTCGGTTTAACGTCTCATCCGAAGGAAAGGATAAGGAAAAAGTTTATTACTGATCCGATAAAAAAAGAATAATATGACTGTAAACTAACACAAACAAATATTAAGTAGACTGTTAAATAGATTTAGAACAATAGACTTGAATGTCATGTCACAGAAAATGTACTAAACCAATAATTAAAATGTAAATAAAGTACATTTTTCATGTACAGGTGAAAAATTAAAGTTCTTAATGTTATGCAGAGAATTATATCATAGAATTTAATTAATTAATTAATGTGATCAACTACTACATGTAATGAAGAAATAATAAAGTCAAGGCGTATTAAAGCAAATGTATATTCTTCAGTTATCCCAGAAAACATAATAAATGTTCCGGGGAGCCAATCTGCCTTTTTTGGCAGGGTTCCACTGGTAAAATTTGCATTTAGCATGACGCAATCAGTCACGAGACACATGAAAGCCAATGCAATTTAACTATCGAAGATGACGTAATGTTGCAATTGGTCACAAGACATACGTGAGCCAATGCAATTTCATTATCGAAGCTTCTTTGGGCAGCAATTTTTGAATGTGTGCATATAATGTACAGCGGATGGAGACTGTAATCGCTTTTGGGTCTTTTCTCCACACAGATCAATCGGTATGACCTCAGAACACTTGGAATATTTGGACTTTTTAAATAAATTGTGCCTGTAGTCGTATCTGCCTGTTACTTTATATCCTATGTTTTATATCATATAATACACAAATGGTTAGGTTTAGGGGTGGGGTTGGATTACGTGTTCAAACGTGTCTAAATAGCAATTAATTATTGGTTTCACCATGTTTATAGCATTTGAATGACTTATTAAACCAGAGCTGTGAATCAGAGTGGTGTCATAGAGTTGGAAATTACTGTTTTACCTGCCTCTGAACATCACTGCAGACAGTATTTAATATCTCTTACAGATAAAAATCCCTGCAATGTTTGCCCTTTTTATTATGCTCTTCTCTTAATCGACTGCTGGACGATGCACAATGACCAAATCCCGTAGCTGAACAACGGCCTCTTAGAGCACAATAACCTGCCTTCTCCCTAATTACTCATTGAAACTGAATTCAGTATATTTGGATCCATATGGGTGATCCAGAGTTAGGAGAGCACAGAGATTAGGGGGAGACAGATGACAATAGACACCAGAAGGAAATAGTGCTTGTGATGTTGTGAATGAAAACAGTAATATTCAGTCTTCACAGACTGGTAAAGGGACGGACAAGACCAGCAGACCTAATAAGACCCTAAGACTCATTAAAAGTCACAACACCACAGACTGCGTTTAAACATCAGGAGGGCAGCTTGGGTGAACAACGGTCTTGATTAGATGTCATATTCATGTCGTAATCCAACACCCTGCCTTAGAGGTCACAGGGTGACGGTCTTATTTCAATCAGAGCTCTCGAGCAAACATAAGCAGGTCTGTACCGAGGCTAGTCAGCCCACACCATTCTGATCTCCTCTCTGAACTTCTCATCATTGAGATCTGTAATGAAATTGGACAGGCGTGATTGGTGTTTTCTGTATCCCATCGTCCAATTCACCAGATGAGATTAGGCCAATTCCAGGCAGATGGGCTTTCCATTGCCTCAGTGTCTCAGGGGCGCAGCAGAGCCCCTGTCCTTTGGGAGGCTGTTTACCATTGCATCACACAGACTGAGGCCAGACAGGAAATGCTCCTCCACTAGTCCAGGGACACAGGAAATGTGAAGCTTGTCAAAAACAAGTAGGTGGAAGAAGGAAGATCAAATTACTTGATGCACTAATAAGCAAAGTGGTCCTTTCTTCTCCTTCCTTGGCTTGTGGGCCATCTGTCCATTTCTTAAGGAAATTCTTGCATATTTTCCAATTATTACAAACTGTCTTACATAAGATTTAATCAATGTTTATGGACGACCATTGAAGCGATGAGTCAGAGACCAGATGATCACTCTGTTTTGGTCATATTTCATGGGCTGATATGTACAAACACATGCACACTTTTCTCCTTTTAACAAATCTCAATTGTCCTCCTCTGGATATACAGAGCTGAAACACACTTTTTTTTTCTTGTTGCAAAAATGGTACCTTTTGGGGTTACAACAGCTTGTCACTTGGATAGTACCCTGAAAGAGACAACAATTTACCTAATTTACCCCTAAAAGGTTAATAAAAATACCTTAAGGGGTACTTTATCGTTGGGTAAATGGGCGATAAAACTTGGCTGCCTCTTTGGAAAAAAAAAATTGCTACCTGACTAGGGAAAACAGAGAAAAAGTGCTTTTCCATTTTACCCAATATGTAGGAAAACTTCAACACCCATAATACACTTGGCATGTTGCTGTCCAAGGCCACTCCAAGTCTGTTTTGGATACATTTGACCAGAGCCAAATACCGCCTTGCTTTTGTAGGAAATACTTCTTAGCAAACTTTTAGATAAAACAGTGTTGGATTGTTCCTGGATGCAAGTAAACGTTTAACAGGAGTTATTTTCGGTTTCCAGTGAATCCAGTGATCCAGGCATGTGACTAAACGCTTCATAAAAATCGTAGATACGGAGAGAACGCTGCCATGGAAAATATTAAAAACGAGGATGACCACGAACACAATGTTTTAGGCCAAATGGCCCCCAAAGCAAAACCCCATCGCGTTCAGGCGAGAAAGCTGTTGCCAAAGTGTTCCATTTTTGCCATAGTGCTGTTTAGACAAAGAATGATAACATTTTCAGTGATAAATCTACTCTTATAATAACTGTTCTGTTAATAACCCTCTGTCAATCAAACTGCCTGTGGGTGGGGATACAAAAACGTGGAAGTATAATCTGTGGTTTTCACGAAAGCCCTGGAGCTGTCAAGTCAAAACGCATGATTCGGGAGACTTTGCTGACAAATAAACAGGTTGAAGTTTGCTGTATCCACAATCTCACAGTTGTTCATATTAGTGGTTGACAAATGTATGGTATGATAAATATGTGGTTACATTCACTCTCATTCATTTGTAATTACCTTTAAGGGTATGACATCTTGTCACTTGGATAGTAAACCTCAAAAGGACATCTTGATACCTTATTTACTCTTATAAGGTTCATAGTTGTATCTTAAGGGTACACATTATTACACTTAAGGTACTGATATGCACCTTTTAGGGGTAGATAAGGTAAAAACATTTATATTTTACCAGCCCTAATTTTGCATAGCTTTTGCTATTGATTCTTCAACGATCATTGAGATGGTTCACCCAAAAATAATATCTGGCATCTTTTAGTCACAGTTAAAGACTTCTTTTCATTTTCAAAATGCAGATGAAGACATTTTTAATGACACCTGAGAGATTTGTTTCTCATGTTCATCATTTAAATCGATTGTGTCTCTTCAGAAGACTTTAAACGGCTCGATTCATGTTTTTAAGACTGCATCACTCTAAACAATGAAACGGCAACAACATATTCCCAATTGATGACTAATAGTCATTCAGCATAGAAAGGCGAACTATTCAGTCACAATTGAGTTGATATAAGCAGATCACTGTCTAAGCTTATAGAGCAATCTCTGACAAACCACATTACACAGACGTCCTCAACAAGAGAATTACCAAGCTAATGCACAACAAACACACACCCTAACATCATCCACACACAATCTTACAACACAGAACATCAATCAAATCACAAAGGCACCTCGAACACATGAGGAAATCCTTTTTCCCCCAAAACAATGAGGTCTCCAAACTGCAACCCTATTAATATTCTACAAAAGGAGCAGGCCTTGATCCCCAGCATGGAGGAGACCGGTGTAAAACACATACACAAAACCAATGGCCCACTGCCGCTCGCCGGGTCAGCTATGATGAGCCATGAATGTAACCGTCCAACCAATCTGGCTTAATAGTGTCCATCCTCGCCACCTTTGCAGATCCAATGGTGTGTGTACGTGTTGACTCGGAGGGTCAGAGGGGCTCCACAGATCCTGTGACCCCGAAAGGAGACCAGAGAATCAGAAGCGGACCCCCACAGTCAGGACAGAGCCTTCTTTATGCCCTAATCTGCTAGCATCAGAGATCAATATGGTTAGTGGTACTGCTACAATAGCAGTAGCAGGAGTTAGCACCTTGCCCAATTTCTGAGGCTCTCTGGGGGGGCTTAAAGCTGAGGTCTGCCGTGCCCGCCACTGACCTCTAGCACAGCCATACTCCAGCAGCTAACCTGCTTAACATTCATTACGAAAACCTGGGCAGATGCTCCGATTTCAGGCCTGCTGTCGTCTTCTCTCTTGCCCCTGCTTCCTCATCCTCTCAATAGGGAGTCGATTCGAAGTGCTTTTTCATTTCTAAAGCAGAGATCAGAGATCCACTGACAGGCCGAGCTTAATGTTATCCATGCTAAAGGATTTTGAAGAACCCTGGTGTGATGGAGACTCACCGTATTTCTCCAGCGCTGGGGTCTGGAGCTGAGATGCCATGCCTTGCTGTTGACACGTCTCCCAGGGTGACCGATACGGGGTTGAGAGCCTCCGACAGATTGAGGTTTCCAGCTGTAAATAGGCTGTTTAGGTCCTTCCACAGTTGTCAACATGATAGGTTTTCTTGAATGCAACGTTTCAACACTCAAACTCCAAGTTATTGGCATTTATTTGGACAGAATGAGCTGTCTCGGCTTCTGTTGTCCCGCAGCTATTTTGGTCTTGCTCTCTGGGATGAAACGTTCAAGAGCATGTTACTTCTGTTAATGATTATAGTAAACCGGTCAGGTGAGTCATCTTTTTCTAAAATTAAGAATTGTACAGCCATAATTCCAAAACAGTGGACAGCAGCGACAGACAAAGGCTTTTTTAGAGTGTGGAAAGAATAGCCAAGATCAGGTTATGTCCTGCTGCATGCATAAATCTGCCATCTTGCTTAATTACATTACTGAGGATTTACAGAGTCGTTTTAAGGAAACCACACACACTATCAGTCCCACAAATCAAAGCTCATTAGTGGGAATGTGTGCAAGTGTGTGTTTCCCCTCGTGTATGTCAGTGGGACTGCTGTCTATCTGCCGTTTTGATCATATCTCATTAGTGTGAGAGGATTGTGAGGATTGAAGTTGTCTTATGCTCGTTCACTCTTTAGCTAGAGCCAAAAAAAAAATCTGGAGAAATATTAACCAAATGTGAGCTTGTTGCCCTGGTGACATACTAGAAATGTCAACAGTATGCAAACATACAAACTTTTCTGTTTTTGGTTGGGTACAAGAAAGAGAAAATCACCAGGAAAACCATTAGGATGAGTGTCAGTGACATAAGTTATGTCCATGATAAATAAAAGGAAAAGTTTGTACCATGTATACAATTTAAAAAGTTTCAATTTACTGACTCTAAAAAGTCATGAGGTGTAACCATCAAGTAAAAAAGTATATATATTCTTGGCACCCTAAATACATGTGAGTATACACGTCTTAATAATTATTTATTAAAGGCACAATATGTAAGATTTTTGGATTAAAATATCCAAAAACCACCAGAACAATGTTATACATTTTGTTGATTTGTGTACTTACATTATCCGAAGAATGTTTAAATCCAGAGAAATAAGCTATTTTAACCAGGACACGGACCGTGTGCGTGCGTTGCCTATCTATGACATCATACCCGCATAACCCTCATATTACGGTTTTATTTTGTAGAAACCATGGAAACACCAAAGACGCTTTAATATATTTTGTGTTTTATTTGACAGGTGGGTTTGGATACATTCATCGACAGAAATGAATCATTGTTATATAGCTCAACATGTTTAGTCTTTAGTTGTTTAAATCTCGTTTTCTTGATTTACTGCAGTGTGCAACAAGTGTCTCATAGTAGCCGCCAAGTGAATGCACAGAGAAGCATTATAACATAACTTTCAACACACTCAAATGTATCTAGTCAAGTCAACTTTATTTAAATAGCGCTTTATACAATTCAGATTGTTTGATTCGGCTGTACAGCCGCTCTGGAGAAAAAGGTGATGTCATCTAGCTCATTTCAATTGTCATACAGTGACAATGTGGGCAGATCAGTAATTTAGTTGATGTATTTAGTAGGGGTGTAACGATTCGTTTTAACAATGATTCGATTCGTATCACGATTTGAGGTTGTCGATACGATTCAAGGACGATATTGGTTCATTTAGAACGATACGATCCGAAACGATTCAGTGACTTGAAATCGATTCAGTAACTTTTTAGCCAAAAATTGTGTGACTGAAATAAATATCTGGAGACTGGTCAGTGCAGGTGAAGTTTCCTAGATTCCTTTTGTTTCTTGTAAGGGAATCAGGTATAAATTAATTATGGATATGAACAAACAAGTAAACAACAATTAATGGCAAATGCATTCAAATTTTATTTGAATAAAGTGCAACCAACAGTTTAGGTTAAATTAATTAAGTTAACCTTTTCTGCTCTCATTTTCAATATTCAATACATTTTCAATAAAAGCACAGTAAGTGCAACCAACATTTCAACAGTAGGTTAACTTGCTACTTCTGCTTTTGTTTTCCAACATAAAAATATTACACTATTAATATCAAAAATAAAGTGCAACTAACTTCTCTTCAGGTTTAATTAATAGTAGGTTTACCTGCTACTTTTGCTGTTGTGTTTCAACATTAAAATAATATAAATACAATACTAATATCAAAAATAAAGTGCAACTAACATTTCTTCAGGTTGAATAAACTGGCTGAACCTGCTACTACTCTCAGTTTAATAAACAAACAATATTTAACAAAAGATAAAATGTAACCAACTACTCTTCAATGACTCTACAGATTTACAGAATTTTTTTTTCAAAAATATCAACTGATCAACATGACCTGACCGCAGAACACTTCTCTGTGCGTTCACTATGTCGCCAGCAGTACTAAAAACTCGCTCTGCTGGCACACTGGTGCCAGGAATGCACAGGTAACATTTAGCAAGGGTTGAAAGTACAGGTAGCTCTTTCTCCTGGTGGCTTGATAATTTCTTGCTCGTTGGCTTATACTCTGCCATCCGCCATGCTATGTTTTGTTTTCTTAGCGCTGCTGCTGGTGCGTGGCGATGATGTCACAGATAGGCAGACTGAATCGAGTAACGTTTTACGCCTTTATCATTAAAAGTGCTAAGAAAAAACATCCATATAAAGTCTGACGTGCTTAAATCCAATGCGTTATTTCCTATTATCAATACAATCGATTGATTACCTTTTAAAACGATGTTAGATCAATATATTTCGTCCGGAAGGCCAACTTGCCGAGCACAGATCGATGTAGTTAGATCATAGGAATATAAATCGATACATTGATGTAGTAGATGAATCGTTACACCCCTAGTATTTGGTAATTAAATTTATTTGGATATTTAGTTGAAAATTTAGTGTCCCCAACTGAGCAAGCCAAGCCAAAGGCAACAATGGCAAGGAACCAAAATTCCATCAGGTGGCATAATGGAGAAAAATAAACCTTGGGAGAAACCAGGCTCAGTCAGGGTGCCAGTTCTCCTCTGGCCAATTAACAAACAGCGTATGATTATTTTTCTGGCAACTTTACATATCAGAGGTCATATTAGATCGAAATATACGAAAGATCGGCGTCATCACGCCGGAGACGGATTTATTGAGGATGATGTGTCGATTAAACAATTATTAAATAGGAATATTCGAAAGATCAGAGTCATCACGTCGGAGATGGATTTATTGAGGATGCCGTGTCGGTGAGGCAATTTCAGGGGGGGTCCAATTGACACGGTCTCTGCAGACACTTCAGATCATCTAATATGATAGAACAGCGCTGCGTTACCCCACATACACATGACGGGGAAAAGCGGAAGCAGTCGCTTAGGGCATAATAAAACCTCTGCGAAATCAAGGCGTCAACAAGCTACACCCTTGTTTTGCATAAGCGACCTTTAAAGGTCCCGTTTTTCCTGTTTTTTTGAAGCTTTGATTGTGTTTACAGTGTGCAATATAACATGTGTTCATGTTTCACGTGTAAAAAAACACTGTATTTTTCACACAATTTACTTATCTGTATACCGCTGTTTTCACTGTCCTCAAAACGGCTTGAAAGATTTCCTCGTTCTATGAAGTCCCTCCTTCAGAAACATGTAACGAGTTCTGATTGTGCCAGCGGTTCCCGTGTTGTGATTCGACAGCAGCTTAGGGCACGTAGCCACGTTGCCGGAAAGGTCACGCCTCTTACCATAACGGGGAGATGAACGCGCTCAAACTACAGCCCCTGAAGGCCAAACAAAGGTGATTTGACTCCGGGATGAAAATAACAACGTCTGGACGACATGGCGACAAACGCAACCGAACGCAACACTTCCTCTTCTCCACGAGGGAGAGCAACAAGACCACGCCCCCTTTTTTGCGTATTCTTGTGGGCGGAGGTTAGTCAACAAACTGTTCTACTGACGTCATTAAAGCAGGATGTACAGGGATGTAGTCCAAACCGGCCGTTCGCTGTAGGCTTTGAAAGGGAACTTCTGTTAAATAAAATATCTCGCTTGGCATTGAACTTTGAGCTTTATAATTTTACAGGTATTATATATGCTCTAACAGCAACATTACACACTAAATAAAGTTTGAAAAATGGGATCACGAAGAACAGGACCTTTAAAAAAAAAAATTCAGCGAAAAATTACATATTGTGGCTGTTTTTTTATTTTAGGTTATTTTTTATTTACAAATATGAATTTTCAATTCATAAATATAATTACCATGCTTCATGTTTTTTGCTTTGTTGGTTGTTGGACCACATGACTGATTTGGAGGACATTTTCTTTCTTTTTTTAAATGTACATTTCTTCATCGTGGTATCAGGACAGTTGTATCACCATGACTTTTTTATATATTCATTTCTTAGAGTGTGATCCTGTCTTTTTTTTTTTCAAGATTGTTGCAAACCATTCAGGGTAATCCAGATGCAACAAAGCCAGTTGCTAAGACACTGACAGAAAAATGCTTTGTCCGATAAATGGTATAGAGAGAAAAGCCGAGTCTAATGGCTCAGTGTAATATAGTTGTTGCCCTTCGTTTGTAGAAACATAACCTAACGAACCTAAGTATGAAATAGGAAAAAGAATCAGTGAAAGTGTTATCAAGGTTTGAACCTATCGCTCTAAAAAAAAAGGTTCTATATGGCACTAAAAGTGGTTATTGGCTCGTAATCATAGGGGAACCTCTTTAAGTGCTATATACCACCAATCTTGGTGCTTCAGTGGTTCTTCAGCGGTTCTTTGACTGAGGTGCTATATAGCACCGCTACCATATACAGAACATGTTAAGATATAGTGCTATATAGCACCAAAAGTGGTTCCTCTATGATTACGACCAAGAACCACTTTTAGTGCCATATAGCACCATTTTTTTAGAGTGTAAATTTGCCAATCTTGGAATGTGCATGAAAGACTTTGAAATATGCATCCTAGAATCATATGAAAGCCTAAGTAAATGTCTTTAGTGAATAAGATCTAGCTATTCTGCCAGGTATTGTTAGCTTAAAAGCTGTGGGACAAAAGCTGGTGGTTCTGGGCTTATCCCATCTCAGCAGGACACCCGGAACCCCCTGTGGGACTAACTCACTCTAGTCCTAAACTTCATCTCAGCCTGAGAGCCCACACTGGGCGGTTATACACCCATTCCATCAATCTGTCAAACCAGAACAGACACATGAACTACAATAAGGCCTGCATCTCTGCCTTCCCTGCAACGTTCCCTCCTCACAATATGGTCCTTTCGACACTATATCAGTGGAGCTACTTCCACCCCACTGAGCGATGTTGCTTTGGAAAAAAATAATTGTGGCCGATATCTCAATCTCTGCTCTATGAGCCCATAATTATAGGAATACTGGACTCGGGTCCAATCACATCAAGTTGCCTCGTTTGCGCATTGTTTACCGAAACTGGTTTCAGACAGGATTCCCCTGGGGCAGCATAACGGCAGAAGCAGACAGTAGTGAAGTATTTTTACATTCTACTCAAATTTCAAGTATATGTACTTTATCACTATTTTTCTTTGGAACACTTTTACTTCACTATATTCCAAAGCATAATGTCGTACTTTTTACTGCACTACATTTCATAAATTAAAGGGTTTTTTTTACCTTTAATACTTAATTACTTTAAGAATGTAGTACTTTCTTACTTGTCCTCAAGTAAAACTTTGAATTACTTTTACTTGAGTAAAAGTATACAGTACTACATTTTTTATGTAAATAAGTATTAAATGATATTCAATATGAAACGTATTGCAGTAAAAATTACAATCTTACGTTTTGGAATGTTGTGAAGTAAAACTTTTCCAAAGAAGAACACTGATAAAGTACATATACTTGAAAAATAAAATTACTTGGAAAGTAAAAATACTTCCCTACTGTCCGCCTCTGCATTAGGGTGAAGACCAAGCTAATATTTAATTACTACAAATACGTTGTTGTTGTTGTTGCTGCTAGAATTTAAGTCAAAGGTGGAAATAAATGAGCAGAAACCTACATTTATATTCACTACTGACAGCCAACTTTCAAAATCCATTTTATCCTTCTGCTGAACCAGAAATATTCAATTAAAGGGAAAGTTAACCAAAAGTATCTTCACCCAAAATCTGCCATTATGTTATTCCACATCTGTATGACACAAAAGAACATATTTTGAAAAATGTTGGTAACCAAACTGTTGTGACTATTGTATGTACAAAAAAAAAAAACACAGAGTAATTTTTCAAAACATATTTTTTTAATGTTCCACAGAAGAAAAAAGTCATATAGTGTTGAACCTACATGAGGGTGAGTAAATTATGACATAATTTTCATTTTTTCACTTTAACAAACTAGAAACAAAATAAAAAACTTGGAAAACCACTGTTTTTGAGAATGAAGGCAAGGTCGCTATTAGCATGCATGCTACATGAAAAAAACATTGTTTAAAGGCATTTAGTCTGCAAAAAAAAGTGAAAAACGGATCAAATGTATGCATTAAACATATCAAAAGAGATGTTGGCAGTGTTATTGAGTGTTTACATATATGTGAGCGCATGTATGACCGAGAGGCGCAGCTAATTGAGAGAGCGTACAGAGGCGAGAAACTGCGAACATCCAAACAATATCTGGACTCGGGCCTGTACTCACTCCTGGACAGGCTATTCACCCCATCTACAAGTAAAGAAGAAAAGAGAACTCCAAACTCTCTATAAAGCCCTTTCAATAGTGATTTGTTATTCTCCTCTTTTCCCCCCTTACTCTCCTAAACAGTCAAAAGAAGAAGAAAAAAAAAAGTGGGATGGGGCTTTTGTGGGAGGAGGCCTGAATAAATTTTAGATACTCAAGGCAGCGTACATAGTGATTGCCGCTTCCCCTAAAACTTTCTATTCTCTCTTTTCGCTCATTCGCTCCCCTTCTCTTTTTTTTCAGAAAACACTTTCCTTGCTGAATGGGCACCTATTAGTGACTCCATTATGGAGGCAGAGCACTTCAATGGCTCCTGGCTGTGAGGCTGTATGGCAAAGCCTCAGGCTCAGCGTAGCCCACCCCGAACAGCGTCCCGCGGTCCACACTCACTGTATTGATAGGTAGAGGCAGTGTGGAGTTGGTTGATGTGTGCGAATTGGGAGGGGTGGTGTGGGGGGTCTCTCATCTTCTTTTTTTTTGTGACCTCCAGGTGCTTTGGGAGAAAGTGTGGCTTTGAATGAGGGAGAGAGAAAGTAGAAAAAAAGTTAGAGGTTGTGCATTGTACTGTGCTTTCCACACTAGTCACTTAAAACCAGAATGCAATGTTCAACATGCATTAGCTGATCTCCATAATAATCCCTCCCAACCCCGCTGTACACACTCACATACACATATACAACATTTCCCAGCCCCCAAATGCCCGTTTGACCTGAGGTAAATCATGCACATTATGCACTGCACTGAAAGAAGGTAACTAGGTTACTAGTAGTTCATTAGTTGTCTGTATAGTTTTTTTGGATTCAACCCAAGAAAAGAAAATTGCGCTCATCAAGCTATTCCACAGAGAATTTAATTTACTACCATATCTTGGGGATGAGAGTCAATCCCAAAAAAAAAAAAATTTTTAAACTTCAGCCTTCATTTAAAAAAATGTTTGTATTATTTTAGCTTTGTTTCAATGAACAAAATAATACAATAATAACACTGGAAAAGCCTTAATAGTAGAGGGAATTATGAAATATGATTCAGTTCACCAATTCATATATATATATACTAATATACTATCGATAATCACAATTGGATAATGTAATTAGGTATGTTATATTGCAATGTTTATGATAATATCTCACTTTATAAAAAAACAATTATATTCTAATTATATGAATTAAAATTAATGTATATTGTAATGTTATTGCATTATAGTACATTTTATGAGTCATTTTCATTAGTTACTTTTATTAACTTTACTGAACCTCTTTAGGCTACAACAATCAAAAGCAAAAATGTTTGTTTCCTTGTCTTTTTTACACTCTGTCAAACCCCACTAATAAATCCGCCAAACATCTCCATGTCCTCCATATCTCTTTACTCAGAAACTGATTGTGGTTCCAGAATCAGTATCTACACTATAATAATCCATCTATACGGGATCTGTGTTCTGCATCCCATGTCATTTGGGCATGCCATGAAGAAAGCAGGCCAGCATTTCTTTAGTGTGCCTGTGATGAAAGGGGAGCGCATTAGTGTTGTGTGTGAGTATGATCATGTATTTGTGATTAGGGTAGTGTGATGGTGTGTGTGTTTGCTATAAAGGAATGGAGAGAGCTTCAGCTGGGTGAAAATGGAGGAGGGGGGCTGTGTGTATGTTTTGGGGAAGTCTCTATGTAAGAGTTAAAATGGGCTTGTGTGTGTGTTTACGCGCGTGTGTGTGTGTGTGTGTGTGTGTGTGTGTGTGTGTGTGTGTGTGTGGTTTAGGAGAGAGACTAAAGTTTAGAAAGAAAAGCTCTATGTTGAGTATGGAGTTATTGTTTAGCCATGCTTACCTCCACGGGGAACCATCTGCTGCCTGTCAATGCGTCACCTGCTCGTCTGAGCCGTCGCCATGGAAACGGGGGGAGGAGGATTAGGAGAGGTTAGGCCTCTGAGGGGAGGGCCCATCCGGGAATATGGAGGAGGTTGCCTTGGGAAACATCTAAAAGGAACTTGAAAAATGTCACCCTCTGCTGGTTAAATGACATGCAGAGGTTATCGCCAGGCCCATACCTGCGGATGTGCACCAGGGGGCATTGCTTGTTGAAATACTGGGGTTGCATGATGACCCAGTTGCAAATCACATAATTACCTGTTGTTGATTGACAAGCATGTCTGTCTGTGATCGGAGTTTCCAAAAGGTGATATATTGGTGAGGAAAGGCTAGGATAGACCACTAGACAGTACAAACAAATGTCTTTGTGCGTTTCGGGAGGTGTGTCACTGTAAGCAGCCTATCCCATCACAGAGCTGAAATAAACAGACCCAGCTCCTGTGCATTCAGACCAGAGTCAAAGCAAACAGTCTGAAGCCTTGCGTGGGTGAGACCACAATTCAGCTGAATCAGATCGGACCTATAACAAACATACTAGATTCATTTCAACTGTCTGTCTGTCAATCTAATGTCTCTTTCATTCTATCTGTCATTATCATTCCACAGTCAACTGTCTGTCTTTGGCTATATATATATATCTGCCAAACTGTCAATAATTTGACGTGCTGTCTGTTTATCATTCTGTCCTGTCTTTATTCCATGTTCCACCTGTTGTCCTATCTATCTATCTATCTATCTATCTATCTATCTATCTATCTATCTATCTATCTATCTATCTATCTATCTATCTATCTATCTATCTATCTATCTATCTATCTATCTATCTATCTATCTATCTATCTATCTATCTATCTATCTATCTATCTATCTATCTATCTATCTATCTATCTATCTATCTATCTATCTATCTATCTATCTATCATCTATCTATCTATCTATCTATCTATCTATCTATCTATCTATCTATCTATCTATCTATCTATCTATCTATCTATCTATCTATCTATCTATCTATCTATCTATCTATCTATCTATCTATCTATCTATCTATCTATCTATCTATCTATCTATCAACCTGTCATTTTGTCTATCATTCTATCTTTTCTAACTGTCTGTCATCCTATGTCCTGTCTTCTTGTCTATCTGTATCTATCCACAATCTATCAGTTATTCTATCTATCTGTCATCCATCCATCCGTCCGTCCATCTATCTATCTACCTACCTGTCTGTCTGTCTATCTACCAACATGTCGTTTTGTCTATCATTCTATCTTGTCTAACTGTCTGTCATCCTATGTCCATCTTCTTGTCTATCTGTATCCATCCACAATATATCAGTTATTCTATCTATCTGTCATCCATCTGTCCATCTATCTATCTACTTAACTGTCTGTCTTTCTGTCTATCTATCTACCAACATGTCGTTTTGTCTATCATTCTATCTTGTCTAACTGTCTGTCATCCTATGTCCATCTTCTTGTCTATCTGTATCTATCCACAATCTATCAGTTATTCTATCTATCTGTCATCCATCCATCCGTGCGTGCGTTCGTCCATCTATCTATCTACCTGTCTGTCTGTCTGTCTGTCTATCTATCTACCAACCTGTCGTTTTGTCTATCATTCTATCTTGTCTAACTGTCTGTCATCCTATGTCCATCTTCTTGTCTATCTGTCTCTATCCACAATCTATCAGTTATTCTATCTGTCATCCGTCCGTCCATCCATCCATCGTCCGTCCGTCTGTCTGTCTGTCCGTCCGTCCTTCCGTCCGTCCGTCTGTCTGTCTGTCTGTCTGTCTGTCTGTCTGTCTGTCTGTCTGTCCGTCCGTCCGTCCGTCTGTCTGTCTGTCTGTCTGTCTGTCTGTCTGTCTATCTATCTATCTATCTATCTATCTATCTATCTATCTATCTATCTATCTGTCTGTCTGTACTATAAATTTAAATGTTACAAATTAAATACAAAATAGGCTCTATTGCCACAGAAATTCATTTGGACTCATCATCAGTGTGTAAAAGGAAACTATTCACAGATGTTTTAAAAAAAATCGTATTAATAGAGGTATATGGGACAACATACATCATATTGGCCCATATCCATACGTGGATTTCAACACATTTTGTATGTTTTTATTTTAACAAAACAAAAATATTTTTTTCTGTGATAACTGACAGCATATCGCAGATACTGTATATAGAGGTCAAGTTGAATTTAACCCAGAGCATCCTTTAGCTTTCAAATCTAATCTCAACATAGAAATGTTATTGCTCTGATCCTGAAGAATAAGAGTGTGAAATCACTACTGCCCAGTCACACATGAACACTCACCTGGAGACAATCGGGGATACGAGGGGACTGTTTGAGTGACAGGAGAAAGTGACTGCAGTGTGCTGAGAAATCATGCCTTTGTGTTTGCACAGGAGAGCATGGAGTGCGGTCCCTGGCCACCAAGCCACTTTCAGCAACCCACGTCCCTTCACTGCTGGGCTCTGTCAGGTAGCTGTCGCACTGAGCGCACTCTAATACCCAGGGGAGTGTTTCCTCTCTCTTTCTGTGGGCTGATTGTTATGCAGACTGGCCACAGAAGTGCTGCCGTTTCCTGTTAACATTCACGCCCTGAGGCTAGTAAACTCTGTATCTTATCTCTACTGCGGTCTCATGCCTGCACCAACGTTGTTACTTTCAAACTACCAGACGGATCGCATCTGTTCTAACTCAACATGATGAAAAGCTTTTGCCGACTTTGGTTACGCTAGCCACAGTTTGCAAATCAAACTTAACAATGTACAGAGAATAATGAATTTCACTGTGATATTTCTTTTATACAGGTTCAATCAACAACATTTTAATATTGAGTGCATTTTAGACACATTTTCAGTTGCTCAGTCTATTTTTACTCTGCCAATGAAAATAGTTCTAAACTAAACAAAAGCAGAAAATGTCTTAGAATAGTATGTTTAATTCTTTAATGGATCAGTGTTTTTTATGAATGAATCAATGACTCATTTAAAAAGATTGTGGCTGAATTCAGAATATCATACACTGCAAAAAAATATTGTTGGTTTAACTTAAAAAAGTAAGTAACCTGAAAGTTCATTGAAATTAAAAATTTGAGTTAATACAATGAAGGAAATTGGTTTAATAAATCGAAACTCAAAATATTATTGTATCTGAACCACATAAATGAATAAAAAACGATGTGATAAATCATGAAAATGGCACAATTTGGCATGTTTCACTGCATTATTAGAAATAAAACACAATTACGCAATATGCTTACAAAATCTTTTAATAATATTTGAATACAGGGTGATGTCGATTCTCAAAAATTGTCATTGTATTAACTCGAATTTAGCAAGACACTCCTTTCGCTGAAAAATGAAATAGTGTTTTTAAATGAATCAATTTAATTATTCAATGATTCACTTAAAAAGACTGTGGCTAAATTCTGAATAGCACACTGCTCGTGTTATTTCTTAAAGGAGCTGTATGTAGGACTGTGGCCAAAACTGGTACTGCAATCACTTTCAAATTACTGTAGAGCGGTGTATCCCCTCTCCCCCTCCCCTGACTCGAGGATGCCAGATAGGCTGCAGGATCCAGCAGGAACGTAGGCTGCTACACGGAGCTTTCAATGGCAAGTGACGAGTCGTACACAGTTAGTTTTTTTTCTTTCTGTTAATTATGTTTATGCTTCAAGAGCGATGTTTCATGAAGTAATTATGAATGGCAAACATTTACTAATGGCGATTAGCCAAATATAATCGTAAATATGAACGCTTGTATGTGACAGTACATTCCCACATGAAAAAATACTATAGTATATTATAGTAAAATTACAGCAAAGCTAAATAACATTAGCAATGGTCATACAGGTCAACTTGCAGCATGTTTTGTCCACTATATATGCGAAGAACGAATGAGGAATAATTTTTACCGAGGTAACGTTAGGCTACTGTCTCAAATACGTTTTCACATTGCCATAATAGGCGTGCTAATGTTGTTTTCCTCAGCGTCCCAGCATAATGACAGAGAAACGGGCTCTGATAATGCATTACTAATGTTAGCAATGACGACTCGCCGTTTTTATTTACCAAACAATTCCTTAACGTTACCTTTTCAATTCAATGACCCACCTCCTCCATCTGCGCTAACCTAACGTTACTTTGCACGAACATGCATAACTTTGTTCGACTGTCATGAATATTTGAAATGTCCATTTACATTAAGTACAAGTTAGCCAAACATATGAACCTTACCTGTCCAGGAGAAAATTAGCAACGTTGGCATCAGTCTTCAAATTATTCTCCGTTTTCAGCCGTCTCCATCTTTCAAAGGCATCTCTTATACAAATCCTTGTTTTATTTCGGACACTGTCACAACGTTTTTATGATTCATAACGAGGCCGTTTAGGTTTCGTAAAGTTAGACATTGTTTATCCAAAAAGTTTGTAGCTGCAGCTGTGGTAACTAGAGCAGAGCTGGCAACCCGAATGCAGAAACACTACTGACTTCGTGATTGGTAGATAGGTGGAGGGTGGCGCTTCAGGCATGACACAACATGTCAACATCAACATCAGTTGAGGGCTGCAACTTCACTTTTAAAATGACAATATCTTGGCCGGACAACTGTTGTCAGTGATATAAGTATTTGAAATTAACATGATTTCTTAATGTCTAGTGACATATCAGGGCCATTTTATGATTAATTGAAATACATTTCTTACATACAGTTCCTTTAAGATTAGTATGCTATTCTGAATTCAGCAAGTCACTTGCTTCGTTGATTAATGAATCAGTATTTTTGAACAAATCAGTTGAGTGAATGATTAAATGGCTCACTTATAAAGTGAAAATTCCTGAATGAATCAGTTTTTTAAACAAATCAGCTGACATAATGAGTGTACATGTGTACATGTAAACAGAACATTTGCATGTATGTCTGACTGACTTTGATTAAATGAATCAGTGTCATTGAATGAATCAGTTGATTCAATGACTCGTCGCCACCTATACAATGATTTACCTTGCAGAAAGAGTCAATGAAAAACCCAACTAATGCACAGACTGACAGCCTGTCTGGAATAAATACAAGAAGAGTGATACAAAGTAAAAGCACTGTATGTCAGCACCTCGTCCAATCAAATTTAAGGAATTAAACAAGTTGTTTTTCCTAGTAGAGATTCAGTGGGTTCTGCACTAAATAGAGCTCTGGAAAATGAAAGTCAAATTATTTGGGGGAAAATGGTTTTAGATAAAGATAAATTTTGGACAATTTTCCACTGATTTCCCCAGTTTGATAACCAACAACATGTCGGTATGTGTCATGTTATTGCACAAAACCACTTGTGTCTGCAGAAAATGTGCTCGATTTTTTCTGTTTTGTTCATCTTCATTAGCATTCCCTCTCTTCCTCTCTTCTGCGTGGCCTCTGGGTGAGCGTGATCCTGGGAGAGAGGCTGTCAGGGCCACGTGTAGTGGGGGGGCACCGCGCTGGGTGTAAAATTTGATTAAGCGGTGGGCGAGCGTGTCCGAGCGTGGCTGTTGTGTGGACCAGCTCGCGCGGCTGTGGGTTCCCAGCGTGCCGTTTGGAGGTTAAGTGCCGCAGAAAAGACTCTCATTATCCCGAGTGAGAACTGCCCATGTGGCTGCCCGCTCGACCCCCCGCTCTTTCTCTCTCTCTTTCCTTCTCTCCATGTCTTTCTCTGTCACTCCCTCACTCACTCATTCATCCTTCCTTCTCGAGCTGCAACGCTGAAAGCCTCCAAAACGTTTCATTCACTCTCCCTTGACCCCTTTCGGCCCCCCTTTCCTCCGCTGTCTCTCTCTAGTCTTTATGTGTAAGAAAAGAACTTGTACAATAGCAGAGGAAGGGCCAGAGCAGATTCTTCAGCACCCCTGTGGACTCTGAGCCGAGGGCTGTGAGACAATCCACATGTGGAGCATGTGCAGAGGAGTTGTTCCTTGTCCATCAGTCAAAACAGAGTCCACTCAGTTCCTCTCATAGTCCTCCTCTCATTGAAGTTAGTTATGAACGGACAGATCTACATTATTAAGACAATCATCACTATTACTGCTGATTTTACTTATAAGATTGGGGATTTGAACAAACCTCTAACACGAAGTGTTACATTTTGGCATTTGAACATGAATATCTCATATTGTTGCAGAACGTTATGTTATAACTTTATGACCTTTCTAAGCGATCCGACTTGCTGTTTTCTTTTAACTCTTGCTTTTTCTTACAGTAGTATTAATATGCTATTCCGAATTTGGTAAATATGCTATTTGGTTCAATTTGTTAACATTATGGTACTTAATGCATTAACTATCAATTAACAACTTTTTTTTTTTACAGCATAATCATCTAAATAATAATTTAATAATCTAAATCATAAAATACTATTCATTGTTAATGTACACCAACCAGGCATAACATTATGACCTAATATTGTGTTGGTCCCCCTTTTGCTGCCAAAACAGCTCTGATCCTTTGAGGCATGGACTCCACTAGACCCCTGAAGGTGTGCTGTGGTATCTGGCACCAAGATGTTAGCAGCAGATCCTTTAAGTCCTGTAAGTTGCGAGGTGGGGCCTCCATGGATCGGACTTGTTTGTTCAGCACATCCCACAGATGCTCGATTGGATTGAAATCTGGGGAAATTGGATGCCAAGTCAACACCTCAAACTCGTGCTCCTCAAACCATTCCTGAACCATTTTTGCTTTGCGGCAGGTTGCATTATCCTGCTGAAAGACCTGGAATACCGTTTCCATGAAAGGGTGTATGGTCTGCAAAGCTTAGGTAGGTGGTACGTGTCCAAGTAACATCCACATGGATGACCAGACCCAAGGTTTCCCAGCAGAACATTGCCCAAAGCATCACACTGCCTCCGCCAGCTTGCCTTCTTCCATAGTGCATCCTGGTGCCATGTGTTCCCCAGGTAAGTGACGCGCATGCACCCAGCCATCCACGTGATGTAAAAGAAAACGTGATTCATCAGACCAGGCCACCTTCTTCCATTGCTCCGTGGTCCAGTTCTGATGCTCACGTGCCCACCGTTGGCATTTTTGACGTTGGACAGGGGTCAGCGGCTATGCAGTCCCATACACAACAAACTGCGATGCACTGTGTATTCTGACACCTTTCTATCAGAACCAGCATTAACTTCTTGTCCAATTTGAGCTACAGTAGCTTGTGTGTTTGATCGGACCACACGGGCCAGCCTTCACTCCCCACGTGATTCAATGAGCCTTGGCCGCCCATGACCCTGTCACCGGTTCACCACTGTTCCTTCCTTGGACCCCTTTTTTCATAGATACTGACCACTGTAGACCAGGAACACCCCACAAGAGCTGCAGTTTTGGAGATGCTCTGACCCAGTCGTCTAGCCATCACAATTTGGCCCTTGTCAACCTCGCTCAAATCCTTATGTTTACCCATTTTTCCTGCTTCTAACACATCAACTTTGAGGACAAAATGTTCACTTGCAGCCTAATATATTCCACTCACTAACAGATGCCCTGATGAAGAGATAATCAATGTTATTCACTTCACCATAATGTCATAATGTTATGCCTGATCGGTGTATGTGTGTTCATAATTAATTTTAATTTATACTGTAAAATAATTTGTACACTAGTACCGTTCAAAATTGTTGGGTTGATAAGGTTTTTGGAAATGTTTTTAAAAGAAGTCTCACCAAGGCTGCATTTCTTTGATCAAAAATACAGTACAATTGTGAAATATTATTATTTACCCCTCCCCCCCACGCACACACACACACACACAAAACCTAAGATAGGTATAGATTTTCATTTCAGGTGTATTTAAAGCCTGTAAAACTGGCTTTATCTTCCAACATACTCCAGAGAGAGCAAAGCTCAAATTCAGCGCACCAATGACAGTTCATTTCATTTTTCATTTAACGTTGCGGTTCAAATCATTAGAAGGGGGATTTTTTCTAAAGCAATGCTTAAATGTCACAGAGCACATCTGCTCAGGCCGAGGAACTTGTGAGAACAGATCCTCAGTGTTGGACGTCCATTGCCGTTCTCAATGCTGTTGTACATTCAGACGCCTCAACTATAGACGCGCAATTGTCTGTCATTAATGACATTTGATTACACTGTACTCGAAAGTATATTTAATGGAAAAAGAAGTGTCGCATTGACTGTATGTAACAGCTGGGCCTTGAGTTGAAAACACTGAAGTGGCCAGAAAGGGATACAGGGGGCTTAGTCTCTCAAAGGAAAGCATATTGCTGTATTTTGTTATGAAAGCACTGCCCTTTAAAGCAAGTTTGAAGAAGGGAAGTTACTTTTTTTCCACTTTCTGGCTAATGAAAATGTCTTAAAGGCATTTGTGTGATGCATATGGAACACATCTTGCCTGAATCATCAGTGCTCTTGAAAGCAGGTAATCCAGTCCAGAGTGCTTCTACAGGAAAGGGCAAAAGCCAGGCATTACAGTAAAGTTTAATGAAACATGGAAACATTAAACAAGCAATAAATCCACATTTTACACCTACATGTTTACCTGTATATAAATGTATAAAAAAATGCAACCCAATTCCCACATGGAGTTAATGATGTACATTTTAAGCAGTTTGTTACATTTCATTTATGTTGACTGCATTTTCAGAGCAGAAATGCCCTCTTTAAAAACAGGGGGGAAAACTAATTTAAACAAGAGATAATTTTTCAGGGTCTATATGGATCAAGACAAGAAAATTAACCAATTTCTTGGTTTATAGCAGCCTCTTGTGGAGTTTGCTGTCATTGCAGCTGAATACACTTTCATCAACCACAATTTGAAAGAATTAAATGTTTAAAACTGTGATAATTCAAACAAGTTAAGAAAACAATGCAAATATTACAAATTATGGAAAACCTTCGGTTTCAACACTATATAGAACAAACAGTATGGAAGACGGACGGATGATTAATGTGTTAGTCAAACACATTGGCATGACTTAATCGCAATTTTTCCTCAGTTGCTTTGTATTATTTTTTGAAACAGCCTTAACATCTCTAAACTGCAACTGTAATTGTAGCTCACCCAAAACATTCATGTTTCAAACAATTCATGCTTGAAAACCTGGCTTACCATGTCACCAAAAATTACCATAAAAACTTTTCTTTCTTTCTTTTTTTGTCATTGTGTGATTATACATTGGCCCGGTTTCGTTTCATAGACAGGGTTTAGACTAAGCCAGGATTAGGCCTTAGTTCAGAAGAAAACATAACTTTTGTGCATCTTGAAACAAAACAATGGCACTGACATATTTTAAGATATGTCAGTGCAAATTGATTTCAGTTAAAACAGTTCAGACTTGCACTTTAGTCTGGGACTAGCTTAAAGGAACACGCCAACTTTTCACCATATCCCCCAGAGTTACATATGTCCATGCATATCATTCTCATCTCTGTGCGTGCCATAACTCTGTCTGACGCACCCACCACTAGCCTAGCTTAGCACAAATACTGGAGGTAAACGGCTCCATCTAGCCTACTGCTCAATAAGTGACAAAATAATGCCAACATTTTCCTATTTACATGTTGTGATGTGTATAGTTACATTGTGTACTAAGACTGACGGAAAATGAAAAGTTGTGATTTTCTAGACCGATATGGCTAGGAACGCTATTTTGTCACTTAATGATTAGATTAGATTAGATTAGATTCAACTTTATTGTCATTACACAAGTACAAGTACAAGGCAACGAAATGCAGTTTAGGTCTAACCAGAAGTGCAATAGCAGCAAGTGCAGGATATACAACGTTTGCATAAGTGCAGGACATGGATATGTACTGAGTATATATAAATATGTCTATAAATAGAGAGATGGTTATTACTAATGAGCACTTAATATTAAGAGTTTGTCAAAAAATGAATAAACTGATTCTTAGACAGATTGAGGAGAGACACTGTCTCCCAGAACCAAACCCTGTTCGACCAATGCAGTGCTATCAATAAGAAACAAGACCCTTGTTGGTGAACCCTGTCTAGAACTCCAGGGAGCAGAGCGACTGGAAGGAGGGCATACAGATGCATTTTGGGCCATGTATGAACCATCACATCCAGACCCAGCGGAGCTGTGTGACTGAGAGAGAACATAGGGGACATTGTATGTCCACTGTATTACTATTAGGGATGGGTATCGTTAAGGTTTTAACGGTATTACTACTCTTACAGATACTGCTTATCCATCCGGTACTTTAACGGTATTCTTATCGGTTCTTTTATTCAGGGCCGGCCCTGACCAATATGCTGCCCTAGGCAAGATTTTACTTGGTGCCCCTTGTATCAAGGTTTAACACTACATGTTAACAGTCTAAGTTGTGGAAACACTGCTACTGTTTTATTTTTGTAATGCATTGATGTTTTTTTTATAGTTGTTCTCTTACGAGAGGTTCTCTCGTATTGCGTAAGTTCCTTACGCTACGGGAAAGTATTCTTTCTTCGAGATTTCTGAAAAACCCAAAATTATCCTTAATTTTGTAACATTGTCAACGCAGTGCGGCAGCCTGGCAGACCATAGCAGGCTATTCCAGCGTGCCATTGGCTGCTCTGCTGGCAACTGCAGCAGCCTATCGGTGAGCCCGCGTGACGTGGCGACCAATGAGGGCGCTTCGCGCCCACCTGGCTTCATTTGCCTACAGGTGGGGCGTGGCCACGTGTATATAAGCAGGGCTCACGGGCTGCATATTCGATTTTCTTTTCTTCAGCGAAGCCCTTCGCATCGCTGGATCTGGAACCCGCCGCCGTTGAACGTGCAGACGAGCAAGCAGAGGACAGCGCCTGAAGAAGCCGGCAGCATCGCGCCACCTTCAGCCATCCGTGCCTGCTCTGCTATCCGGCAGCATTATATCCTTTTATTGCTCAGTGTTGTCGCCGCTGCGTCACACTTTCACAAAAAGAGCCAAGCGTTTTTCTAAAAATGTCTCGTTCCACCTGCGGCTCGTGTCACGCGCAGCTCAGTTCCGGGGACCGCCATGTGATCTGCGCTCTCTGCCTGGGCCGTGATCACGCCGCCGCCGCACTTCTCGCCGGCGGATGCCCGGAGTGCGAAGAACTAACGATGTCGACCCTGCGGGCTCGACTCGATCAGTTCGAAGATGACATCCCTCCAGTCTCTGCTAAGCCGCGCAGGAAAAAGCGCCGCTCGCAGCGGACTCCGGAGTTGGCCGAGAGAAGCTCGCCGGAACCCTTCCCGCCCGCTTCACTCTCGCCTTCCCCGCCCCCACCCCAGGCCGCCATTTCTGTTGCCGCCTCTGGGGATGAGGCGGATGCGGCCGCGGAACGCGCCGACAGCTGCTCCATCATGGCTTCCGACAGCGAGGAATGGTCTTCAGTCCGAGCCTCCGGACGCTCTCGAGCGGGTGAGGACGCCGAACTGTTGCGCCTTCTCACCCGGGCTGTCGAGCAGCTAGGCCTCGAATGGGCCCCGCCTAAGGTGGCAGCGCCGAATCGGCTCGATGGATGCTTCCTGAACAGTCGCCGCCGTGCGCCCACCGCCAGGACTGCACCCTTTCTGCCAGAGCTTCACGAGGAGCTCGCGAAGTCCTGGAACGCGCCATTCTCCGCGAGGGTCTCGTCTCAGGCTTCTTCGACGCTCTCACAAGTTGACGGCGCGGCTGAGAAAGGCTACAACGCTATCCCTCCGGTGGAAGAGGCGGTCGCAGCGCACCTTTGCCCGCCTTCTGGTTGGCGCTCAAAGGCTGCCCTCCCGTCTAAGGCCTGCAGAGTGACGTCATCGCTGATCGGCCGCGCTTTCGCTGCCTCCGGTCAAGCTGCGTCTGCTCTGCACTCTATGGCCGTGCTGCAAATCCTCCAAGCCAATCTCCTCCGTGATCTGGACGAGAGGAGCTGTGACGCTGAGCTGTTCACGGATTTGCGAAGCGCGACGGATCTCTCCCTCCGCGCTACCAAGACCGCAGCACAGGCCCTCGGACGCTCCATGGCCTCCCTCACGGTAGCTGAGCGCCACCTCTGGCTCACGCTCGCGGACATGCGAGAAAAAGAGCGCGCGGCCTTCTTAAACGCCCCGCTCTCTCCATCTGGGCTCTTCGGACCAGCGGTCAAGGGGATCGTCGACCGTTTCTCCGAAGTACAGAAGACGACGCAGGCCATGAACCTCTTCCTGCCTCGACGCCCAGGCGCCAGCGGTAGCTCCGTTGGGCGGGCGGCCACTCTTAACCGGTCATGTTCCACGCGTAAGAGTTGTGCCCGCTCAAACGCGCTCACACATTTTCGCGAACATTATGCCCCAGGCGCTACGCGCCGCGCCACACACCATTTGTTTTCCGCCCAAGGTGGCCGAAGCGATGAGTGTAGGGCCACACACAAGACATTCCCCGCTCAGAGCGGTAGAGACACAGTGTGTAAGGCGGCCAGCCACCGAAAGCGAGCGGCTGGCCCACAGCACAGAGAGCGCGCGCACCGCGCCCACCCCTCTTATACGGGCCGTCAAACCCGCGAAACGCGCCGTTTCGAGCCCAGAGGCCGTTCTGTCCCGTTTGGCACACGCGAAAGCGTGGGAAGCCATTCCAGGTGTATCAGAATGGGTGCTGAGAACAGTGAAGCACGGCTACACTCTGCAGTTCGCTCGCCGCCCTCCGCGCTTCTGTGCGCGTATAGAGACGAGAGTGAGCGAAGAAGTAGCACATCTACTTCGAGCGGAGATAGCCACGCTGCTGTGCAAAGGGGCTATAGAACCGGTTCCCCATTCTATGAGCGAGTCAGGCTTTTACAGTGTTATTTGGTGTACAATCTGCCTAGATCCCACACACCTTCTACCTATTTTTAGTTTACAATCTCAGGCTAGGTAAAGCAGGTCGAATCCTTAACTAGATCATAAATATATATTCATACTCACTTTCTAGAAGAACAGACCCCCTCCGTGTCTGGTTCAGATCAACTCGTTTAGAAAGCAGAGACGTGGCAAACGATTTCTTTTTATAAATCAATTATAAGTAGATTTATTTTTCCAATAACAAAAAGTTTTACATACAATCAAATAAAAGTTTACAAAAAGAAAAAGTCTTAAGTAACAAAAGCGGCAGTTCACAAGTGTCACCAGCAGATGTCAGGCTCGGATCATCAAGCAATGGAGAAGCAGCATAACGCTCTCAGCTTCTGGTGTTCATACAGAGATCAATACCTTATATACCATTTCATTATCACACCTCTTCATCACATATTCAATTACACAGGCACAGTTCATCCAATCCTAGATTTTGAACGATTGTCAACTCCCTCAATTCCTTCAACATTTTAGTATATAACGCTCTGTATTCTTTCATTCTTCTTCTTCTGGCTTGGTTCCTTAATCTCCTCCTTCGTCTCGTCTGCAAGACATCATCCTGGGTAAAACCTGTTTCTTCATTCAATACTTGGTTACATTTATAAATGACTTTTATACATATGACTTAGTGTTTTTCTTCATCTTTTTCATAAAGCAGATTGCCTAAAACATATCTCAGCGTGTTCATTTCAATTATTCAATGAAATGCTTTTACAAAGTCTTTGTCTCCATGTCTTTACTATAAAACCAAATAAAACATTTTCACCAAACCATTTGTCTGTATTCTTGCTATGAATCAAAGCAAAACATTTTTACAATATCATGTTGTCATGTTCTTCCATGCTTACAAAGTCATTCATGAAAGTTGCATATAAAAAGAAAAACCTTCTTTAGGCTCCTCGGCCTTATCAACAGCTAATACATTAAAGTTGTAAAATAAAAACTTTTTATAAAAGTCTCTTGGCCATATAAACAACTTCTTTATTTCACTTTGCTGCTTCTGTTCTACATGTGGCTCTTATAAAGTCCAGTATAAAGGTTCTCTATAAAACCTCCACTACATTTTCTATATATTTCCAACATCATAACACCATGCATAACATATCTGTGTGGTTAACATATGCCTCTTTACATTTGGCATCACCCTTGGTTACACATTGGGATCAAGACCTCCATACATTAGGCCGTCTCCCTGTACATACATTGGGAATAAAATAATCAATTTCATCATTATTCTAACATGCCCCTTATGCAAATTTTAGTCTTTTATTTCCAAATCAAGATAATTCACATAACACTTCCTTCTCTTATCATACTTGGTTAATTGAGCATAAACCTGTCCAGTTTCAGTATAAACATTTCTTTGAGATATGTTCATGTATCTCGCCACCCAGGGTCTCCTGTTCATTGGTCTGATTAATTCACCACCTATTATTTTTCCGTTAATTCTGGTTGTGGAAGGCCAATTTTTTGTACTTTGCTTAATAATCGTCAGGTATGCTCCAAATCTCTTACGCATCCATTTACCATTAGTTATTTCATGCGGACATGCCCCAATTAACTGCCCATCAGGAGCTTCACAGATAAAGGTGCGGCCCCTCCCATTACTCAGACAAGCTTGACACTGGCTGAATTTCGGGATAAAAGTCTCCGGTATTTCTACCTCGCTCTGGGCCGTCGTCACTTTCCTGGGGTTCCAATAGGTCAATTGGGGATTGACATTCGGCCTCTCTCTCAATTGGAAGTCCCGCATCTCTTTTAGCTATAAGATAAAATATCCCATTATGTTTAATCACTTTCAAATCACGGCCCCTTCCTTCTGCATACAATTTATGTACAAATAATTGCTCTTCCTTACTCCACAGTCTATGAGCCAATAGGTCGCTATACACTTCTTTCTCCACTGGGTGGAGCTCCATGAACATATATTTCAGTTTCTCCATCATTTGTACATTAATCACCTCTAACATCTTAAACACATCAACACAGTATTCCATCACATCTCGTTCATTGTACCATATTACATTATTGGTTTTTAGCAAAGCATTTGTTGCACAGGCTACCCATGCACAGAATAACTTCTGTCTCCGGCCACAATAGTTCATGGCATCTCATGCATTCGTCTTATACTCTGCTCACACTCCTTATAGGTTTGACTATTCCCCGAGGGGAGTCCCGGGGCCCTTGAGCCAAACTGTTTGATCTCGGTCTGTCCTGCTCACAGCACTTAATATATTTGCCCAATCTCCACGCAGCTACCATACATAATCGTAATACCTTTCCTAATCCTGTGCACTCGATTAGAATCAATACAAATACTACTGTCATCATGGTCAATATCAGTTTAAAGTTATTCATTAGCCACTTTATTGATTCATAGGTATTCTCTCCGATTCCGGCCATTTTTAAAAATTTCTTTTTCACCTTATCATTTATATTTTGAATTCCCTCTCTCAATGTTGCTCTTCTGGGCTCTATGTCATGTAGTTGTTTGTTGAAGAATAGTTTTTTAGCCAACATAAAATAGAAAGGAAATGGTGGCATACATCTACCATTCTCTTGTGAACTGAAGGTTCCTAGGGTGTCAGCATAAATTGTTTTTTCAGTTGCTACTGGTTCTGAAACCATTCTGCATATTCCTTGATTTATCTCATTTCTCCTCCAATTCCCATCTACCTTTTCATTGTTACACGTCCATCCCGTGTACATCCATCGGTAGATACTTGCACTCCACACTACTGTCCAAAATCTTTTGAAGTCAACCATTTTTTCCTCTTTTGACAGTTTTCCCCTATCACCCCATGTCATCATAAATGCGGGCTCAGGGATATTCTCTTTTCCATGGTAATCCTTTATTTCTTTAGGAATTTTCCACAACATAACTTCTTTATCTCTTTTCGCTCTCACCCTTACAATTGGAATTGGATAATATTTTCCTAATAGGTTGTTGTCATAACTGATAACTACCCCTTCTCCTTTCTCCATATCTGTTATTTTGATCGGAATTACTTTTTCATTCTCTCTTGTGGCTACATCTTCCAATATGTCAAATAATCTAAACTGAAGTATCATCTGATCTGTCATTGTGCTATCTTCCGTGATTATATCTATCCATTTTTGAGAGTGCTCCAACATAGTCATTAATTTTACACCTTGACTTATGATTCCATTTGCATTACTAAACAACAACCAATGTTCTCTGTCATCGTAATTATTTTCTGCTCCGTCTTCGTCTGCCTCACATTTCCATTTCTGCATGCATGCACATCCGATCCAACTCATCTCATGTTCTTTACAATTTTTACCATTAAATTGTTCAATCAATTTTTCTATTACTTTTCTTCTCCATATATTGTGCAATTTCCAATTATAGCTTGTTTCAGTGCATTTCTTTAAGTCACTATCACTACACTCTTCCCAGGATTTATTTGTATTAATGCTTATCTGATAAAGCTTCTCCTCGTTTTCTCCGAATTTATTTCGTCCTAATGCTATTTCAGCCATTCTTGTACTTTCGCTATACCACTTCAACCCAGGAATTGGATTGCTTAATTTCTCTCTTGTTTCATACATCGTGTATTTTTTGTCTGTGAATTCTTCTTTACATTCGTTTATGATATTTCTGTCCTTTACTCTTTTCATCTTTTTCCCGTTTGTCTCAGGCGACTTCGCCTGTTCTAGCTCTCTCCCTTTCTCACTCTGCCCTTCGTTTATCAGAAAGGTAGTGTCCACCTCATAATCTGGATCAATGTGTACTGTGTCTATTTCATCTGTGTCTTTATCATTTAGTTTAGTCTTAATCCATAATATAATTAGGGCAATCGCAATGGTTATTACCAATCCCGCCACAGCAGGTCTTTGTACACACGGCTGATTCCACCTTCGTTGTCTCCTGGGATCTCTTGACCTTGAAGGCCCACGCTGGCTTTCTGCCTCCATTCCTGTAATACATCAAGCTTCCCTTGGTGTTTTAATTCTCAAGTGGTTCACAAATTCATCCACTCTAGTCTTCCTTACAAGTCTTGTGTATGGAGTATTGAAGAGATTTTTAATACTTCAATTGGGCTTATTTCCCCTTCTTAAAAATCCTTCAATATCCATTCCCCTTCATTGCAGTTGCAAGGTTAATAAAAAATATAGTTCCATACTTACATTGCTTGATGATCCGAGCCATCTCTTACTGCCCACTCTTCAGTATATTACTATTGCAATTGTATTTCTCTATTTTGGCTTTTCTGCCAGCCACAGTCTCTTTCATAGCTTTCATTTTACACTTTGGTTACATAGCTGTCTTTTAGCTATATCCTTTTGTTCTTTGATTCTAATAACCTTCACCTTCCATCCAGAAAATTTACAGCTCACACACTGAAATCTCATGGTTACTCACTATCATTTAGTTAAAATGAGGTTATTTTTGCTCCACACGCCATTCTGCTCCAGCTGGACCGTGTGCTTATCTATGATTTTCATTACTCTGTCTTTCTTAGTAATTAAATCTTTGAATGGTTTAGTTGGATGTTTATTTGTTAATTTTATCCACACAGAATCTCCCACCTGACATCTATCCTCAGGTTGTTCGATTTCTGTTTTGGCTTCTCTAATCCCCGTATTCATATTAACGAAGTACAAAGCCTCTTCCATATGTTCATCCCATTCCGTATTGTTATAGTTTGCCCGAAAAAAGCTTTTCAAGCTGCCGATTGATCGTTCACTCAATCCATTGCTTTCTGGACGATAACGTACGGACTTAATCAATTTGATATGTTTCTCCGCTAGCCAGTTTTCAAGCTGATTTCCCACAAAGTACGATCCGTTATCTACTCTGATGAATTCTGGTCTATTCCACGCGGACATTAATTCACTAAGTGCTTTGATTATATTTTTAGCACTAGGGTCTTTTAATGGCTTAGCCCAAATCTTATTCAGATATGCCTCCACTACTATTAAAAAGAATTTATTACCCTTTTTAGTGCGTGGGTTGAGTGGACCAGCTATGTCTAAGTCCCACTCTACATTTGCCTTGTCTGGGAGTATCCTGCCATAATCTTTCCTGATTGTTCTGTGATATCCCTTTCTCATGCAGCTCTCGCATTTCAGCTTGATATCTCTATATTTCTTCCTCCAATTAGGAATATTTATGTTATTGTCTGACAGTATTTTCCCCATTAGATTTACACCGGGGTGTTTTAAACAGTCATGCAGCTTTTGAAGCGCACCTGTTCCCTTATCTTCGATTATAACCACTCTCCTTAGCCTGGCTAATTTGTCAACTGCTTCATTCCCTTGTGATAATTCTGTCTTCTCCTTCGAGTGACCCTTCTGGTGGATTACGACTAAGTCCAAATCTTTCACTAAAGAATTTATGTCCTTCCACAGCTGCTCATGTTCAATGGGCTTTTTATTGTACTTACAGAAACCATTCTGTTCCCAAACTTCCAAGTTTTCATTTAGACTTGCCTCTACATATTTACTGTCGGTGACTATAACAACTTGTTTGGCATTCATTTCTTTCAATTTTTCTAGTGCCTTAAGCACTGCCATTACTTCCGCTGTTTGGGCTGTACCAAGACAAGATCCCTTGTCTGTTACTTCGTTACCTTTTTTCTTTTTGATTATATACGCCCAATGGGCTTCGTTATCTGCCAAAGTTTTAGATCCATCAGTATATACCATTATTCCTTTAAACAATGGTAAACTTTTCTTCTGACATTTCTTACGCTCCTTGTTAATTATAGTTATGCTAGGATCTAGTATAACGTTCTGCCATCTCTGCCATCTGGTATTTTGGGCCTTAGCATCTTTGATCTTATTTTTATTCAGACGAGCCATTACCATCTCATCAGTGTTAATCAGTATTTGCCTTTCTCTGGCCAGACCTTTTAGCTCTGCATATCTTTTACTGATTGCAGCCAATTTCTTCTCAACTGGTAGAAATTTTTTCTCTGGGCTCTCCCAGTTTCCTGTCATAATGCGTATTGGTATACAGCTTTTTTCGTTCCGCATTATTAGTTGATAACCAGCCTCGTCTATATCTAGATCAACTTCTAAATCTTTGTCATCCTCTCTGCCTTCCAGCTGTCCTGAGCACAAAATTGCTTCCTTTAAAGCACTAAGTGCATTTTCCGCATCCTCAGTCCATTTTAATTAGTTCCCTTTTATTGTGGCATAAATCGGTTTCGCCATTTGACTAAATTTTGGAATCACGTCTCTGACATAATTCATTAGTCCCATCATCTGTTGTACATTTTTGACGTTTTCTGGTGTCTTTATATCAGCTATTTTTTCCTTCATAGTCTGTGTAACACCTCGATTACCTGCAGACACCCAGAATCCTAGAAATTCAACTAGGTCTGTCATAATTTCACTTTTCTTTATATTGATTTTCAAGCCTGCCTCTGCTATTCTTTTCAACACCTCTTTTACGGTTTTTACGTGTTCTTTCTCATCGTCATTTGTAATCAAAATGTCATCGATGTACACTTCCACTGGCAGATCTTTTAATATTTCCATCATTACTGCCTGGAACACAACTGAAGAATTTACATACCCTTGTGGCAAACGTTGGTATAGATAATGTTTATTTCCCACCGTAAAGGCGGTTTTCTCTTGACTATTCTCCGATAATGGGATTGCCCAAAATCCATTTATAAGATCCAACTTCGTTAGAAATTTGCCATCCTTCAGTTTCTCAATGGTGTCTCTTGCATTAATCAGGTATCGACGGTCTGGACGGGTCAGTTTGTTAAGGGCCCTGAAATTTGTCACCATACGAAATCCTTGATTTCCAGGTTTCGCCACTAATTGGACGGGACTGTTTGTGATAGCTGAAGTTACTTCCCTAATAACTCCCTGCTCCACTAATTCTTTTATTGTCTGATCCAATTCATCTTTACCCAATTTGTTTATCGGATATTGTCTCTGTGGTTTATGTGTTCCGCCCAAAATCTCATGTGCATATTTTTGGTCAACCAAACCAGTGTCGTTTTTATATTTTCCACATGGAGTTTCTCTCAATGCTTGTATTAATTCTTCCTTTGATTCTTCACTACCAATCATCTTCTTTTTGATGCGAGTTAACTCCTGTTCCGTATTTACCTCCTTCAATCTCAGCACCTTTTTAAGATCTCTTCCTGCAAGTAAATTCTCATTACCTTTTATCATTTTTACCCCAAACTTTTCTCCCATTGGTTCCTCTTCTATATTTCCATTGTATGTCTGAACTAGCACTTTTCCTGTGTAATTTATTGGCTCTGTCGTGGAGGATATCTGAGCTCCTGTATCTAACAGGAATTCCACACCTTTCACTTTTACAAACAAATCTTCATCTCTTTCCAAAACTCTCTTATCACAGATATGCTCCTTTAACAGGCCAATTTCGTTTCATTGTTCATTATTTTCTGTGTTGTCTCTATCTCGGACATTTTGTCCTTTTTGCGTGGCTTCTTGTACTTCTGTACTATGAGTCACTTTGTTTCTGCCAAATCTTTTTACACTGGAATCAGTGCCTCTGCGTTTTTGAATCACTTGATCTTTCTGTGCTGAGGTTAACTTCTCCCATTCTCCTGCTGGAACATAGCTTGTTTTTTGCGCACTACCATATCTGTCATCCTTAAAGGGTTTTCTGGCACTACTATTCTTCTGCCATGCTGGCTTCCTTGCATTCCAGGTTCTGGGCCTATTAGACTGACCTTTCTCACCCTGCCTAGCTTGGAATCTTGTGTTATATGGTCTCGCGTTCTCCACGGTGGCTCTCTGTTTATTCATTAATTTATCTTTTTGTTGTTTTTGAACCCTAGCTCCTTGTGGTTCCTTTCTTTTCACAAACTGACTATTTAAATCATATTCAGCTAGTCTCTCTTCTATCTGTTTTTTGGTCGTGCTATTCAGTATGGTTCCTAACTTTTGCCCTCCTGGTATTTTACGCCCTACGTCTCGTAGCAGCCTTACTTTATCTGACATTGGGATTTCATCCTCAATTGACAACCATACACTAAGTAAGGGCATTTGCTCTCTGCTTGCATTTACTAACATATCTTTCCATTGTTTGTATTTGTCTTCAACTCCTGTAAGGTCTCTAACCTTTTCTAAGGCCTTCGCCGTTATGGCATGTCCTGTGCACGTATGCACTAATCTTGTTACTGCTTCAGAACCTAAGCCAGCCTGCGTTGCCGCTTTAATGATTCTATCCATATAACTGCAGTAATCTTCATTTGATTTCCTTGAACCTATTTGGTTTCTCACAACGTCAGTTAATTTTAACTCTAATAATTTTGCTTGGACATTTTGCTCCTCACTTTTCTCCCCGTCGGTTCTCCGTGGAGTGCTGAACTGCAGCTGTCTCACTGGAGTCTCCCTTTCACTGGGGGTTTCCCGTCTCTCTTGATATACGGCCTCCTCGCTCTCTTCCTCCCAGATTTCTTCTGTGGCTTTGTTCAGATTCTCAATTTGTCTAAAAGCTCTAGTTGTTTCTAAATCTCTTTGTAATTGTTTATTCTGATTCTTCAATATTTTTATCACATTATCCAATTCTTTTACTATTTTTCTATTATACTCATATCCCTCTTGGAATAAAGTTTGTTTGCCTGCCTTCGACCAACCTTCTTGTTCGGCTATTTCTGTTGCAGACGGGGACATACTGGCAGTCTTCATTTGACCATAAGTTAATTCCTTTTCAGGTATTACTCTTTTATTCCATTTACTTAACAATTCCTGATCTCTTTTCCTTCCATTGGGATTTCTATACTTAGTTCCCCTTAACTCTACTTCTGGCCAATCATTCTGTATTTGTTTTGTTACTCTCTGTAATGTTATTTTCACACCTTTTTTTGTGCTTTAATCTAGTCTCTTTTCTGAGCACTATCTCTTCCTCGCTGATATCACAATCAGTACTAATCCTTGTGGAATCTAATTCCTCATCTTCACTCTCCTCAGAACTTGAATTGTTTTCTCTGTCAGTTCTTTTTCCTGTTACTCCAATCGGAGTTCTATTTTCAGAAACTAGGTTTCTTCGCTCACCTAGCTCAGTTTCTTCCCTAGCTTCTTCCATATCTCTATTTATTGCTCCTTGCCTTTCAGGAGTATTACTTTTCTCATCAATTGTTTGTTCTTCGGACATTTTCTTCAGAAACTTTTTAATTGATTTCATATACTTTTGTTTAACAACTTTCTGGATGGAAGTCACAGCTAAAATCGCAATTTGCTCTTATTGTCGATTTTACTTCATCAAGCTTTCTCTATCCATATCAGTACTTAGTATATCTTCGATATTGCACTCTAATATGGATCTGCTTTTCACTATGATTCCCATTCAACGATGTGCACTTCGTTGAACAGTTCACATAGTCTATACTAAATCTCTTGTACTAAAGATTTAGCCAATCTCTATTTTTTCAGCCTATTAAAGTATTTATCGGAGCGCGCTTCTCTTATATGAGCTCTCAACGCTTTTCTATATTCCGACTCAATACTTATAGAGATTTTAGTAGTGTCGTGCATGCACTTAATAACCCTACCCAGGTTATAATAATAATTCTTCCCTGAATTATTTTTCGTCTACAGGATTCCTTCCTTTTTTAGACTTTCATCTCACTCTTTGAGATTTCAACACTACTGGTTTAACCTTTCATTAGGTTTAATATAATTCGTTTCTAAATTATATTTTCGTTTGACTTTATAAGTCCTTCTAGGATTTTTCCTTAATCCTATCTTTAGGCTTTTTAATAACCCTACCCAGGTTATAATAATAATTCTTCCCTGAATTATTTTTCGTCTACAGGATACCTTCCTTTTTAGACTTTTATCTCTTTCTTCGAGATTTCAAAACTACTGTTAGTTTTAACCTTTCATTAGGTTTAATATAATTCGTTTCTAAATTATATTTTCGTTTGACTTTACAAGTCCTTCTAGGATTTTTCCTTAATCCTATTTTTAAGCTTTCTTTCTTTTGTACTTTCTATACAATAGTCACGTTTTTCGTCAGCACTTTTGTTTATTGATTTTGGCCAGAAATCAATAAGCAATCGTGCCCCGCTAGTTGGGCGCCATGTTATTTGGTGTACAATCTGCCTAGATCCCACACACCTTCTACCTATTTTTAGTTTACAATCTCAGGCTAGGTAAAGCAGGTCGAATCCTTAACTAGATCATAAATATATATTCATACTCACTTTCTAGAAGAACAGACCCCCTCCGTGTCTGGTTCAGATCAACTCGTTTAGAAAGCAGAGACGTGGCAAACGATTTCTTTTTATAAATCAATTATAAGTAGATTTATTTTTCCAATAACAAAAAGTTTTACATACAATCAAATAAAAGTTTACAAAAAGAAAAAGTCTTAAGTAACAAAAGCGGCAGTTCACAAGTGTCACCAGCAGATGTCAGGCTCGGATCATCAAGCAATGGAGAAGCAGCATAACGCTCTCAGCTTCTGGTGTTCATACAGAGATCAATACCTTATATACCATTTCATTATCACACCTCTTCATCACATATTCAATTACACAGGCACAGTTCATCCAATCCTAGATTTTGAACGATTGTCAACTCCCTCAATTCCTTCAACATTTTAGTATATAACGCTCTGTATTCTTTCATTCTTCTTCTTCTGGCTTGGTTCCTTAATCTCCTCCTTCGTCTCGTCTGCAAGACATCATCCTGGGTAAAACCTGTTTCTTCATTCAATACTTGGTTACATTTATAAATGACTTTTATACATATGACTTAGTGTTTTTCTTCATCTTTTTCATAAAGCAGATTGCCTAAAACATATCTCAGCGTGTTCATTTCAATTATTCAATGAAATGCTTTTACAAAGTCTTTGTCTCCATGTCTTTACTATAAAACCAAATAAAACATTTTCACCAAACCATTTGTCTGTATTCTTGCTATGAATCAAAGCAAAACATTTTTACAATATCATGTTGTCATGTTCTTCCATGCTTACAAAGTCATTCATGAAAGTTGCATATAAAAAGAAAAACCTTCTTTAGGCTCCTCGGCCTTATCAACAGCTAATACATTAAAGTTGTAAAATAAAAACTTTTTATAAAAGTCTCTTGGCCATATAAACAACTTCTTTATTTCACTTTGCTGCTTCTGTTCTACATGTGGCTCTTATAAAGTCCAGTATAAAGGTTCTCTATAAAACCTCCACTACATTTTCTATATATTTCCAACATCATAACACCATGCATAACATATCTGTGTGGTTAACATATGCCTCTTTACATTTGGCATCACCCTTGGTTACACATTGGGATCAAGACCTCCATACATTAGGCCGTCTCCCTGTACATACATTGGGAATAAAATAATCAATTTCATCATTATTCTAACAACAGCCGATATTTTCTCGTGCCAAAAAGGGACGGGTCGCTCAGACCGATTCTGGATCTGAGGCGTCTGAACAAAGCTCTTTTGAGGAGATCGTTCAAGATGCTTACGACCAAGCAGATCCTCGCGCATATTCGCCCGAGAGACTGGCTAATTTCCCTAGATTTGAAAGACGCATATTTTCAAATCAAGATAACGCCGCGTCACAGGCCATTCTTACGATTCGCCTTCGACGGCCAGGCTTATCAATACACCGTCCTTCCGTTCGGCCTGTCACTAGCACCCCGTACATTTACGAAGTGCATGGACGCGGCCCTCGCTCCCCTGAGAAACCGGGGGATGCGAATATTGAACTACTTGGACGACTGGCTCATCCTGGCGCAGTCAGAGGCCGAGCTCCTCGCCCACAGGGCAATGCTGCTCAGCCATTTGGACAGCCTGGGGCTCACGGTCAACTGGACCAAGAGCTCATTAGTGCCCACGCAATCAACCTCATTTCTGGGTTTGAATCTGGACACTGTGGCTATGTCTGCCCGCCTGTCACCACAACGCACGCGCCAAGTTCGGCGCATGGCTGCGTACTTCCGGCCGGGCAAAATCGCACCTCTCAAGCTTTTTCAGAGGATGCTGGGACGTATGGCCTCAGCTGCAGCTGTGCTCCAGCTGGGCTTAATGCGCATGCGCCCGCTGCAATGCTGGTTAAACGCCCGAGTGCCTCACAGAGCCTGGGCTGCCGGAGGTTTCAGGATCAGAGTGACTCAGGGCTGTGTTGCAGCCCTAGAGCCCTGGTTAGTAGCCGACTGGTACCAGCGGGGAGTGACAATGGGAGCCATCTCACACCGCAAAGTCATCTCGACGGACGCCTCCACCTCGGGTTGGGGCGCCGTTTTCGAGGGCAGACCGGCCTCGGGCCTCTGGTCGAGCGGAGAAAAACTCCTACACATAAACTGTTTGGAGATGATAGCGGTAGAGAACGCGCTCAAGCAGTTTCTCCCGTTTATACGGGGACACCATGTGTTGGTCCGGTCGGACAATACCACGGTGGTGTCCTACGTGAACCGGCAGGGCGGTGTCAGGTCCAGGTGTCTGGGCAATCTGACGGAACGCCTGCTCGTGTGGGCACACAGCTCGCTGCGCTCGCTGAGAGCGGCGCACGTTCCGGGCCACCTCAACGTGGGCCCGGACAAGCTGTCCAGGGGCCTCATTCTCCCAGGAGAATGGTCCCTGCACCCCCAGACAGTCCAGCTGGTATGGCGCCTATTCGGCAGAGCGGAGCTCGACCTCTTTGCAACAAAAGAGAACGCCCGCTGCTCGACGTTCTTGTCCAAAAGCGAGGATGCGCTGTCCCAACTTTGGCCCAGCCTCCCGCTGTATGCTTTCCCGCCGATTTCCCTATTGACCCAGGTTATAGCGAAAATCAGGGAAACGCGCCGCCCGGTGCTCCTTATAGCGCCGCGCTGGGAGAACCAGATTTGGTACCCAGAGCTGGTGAAGCTGTCGCACTCACCCCCCTGGCCAGTTCCGCTGAGAGCAGACCTCCTCTCTCAAGCAGGAGGGTCAGTTTGGCATCCCCATCCAGAGCGATGGTCTCTGCATGTATGGGTGACCAACGGATACCCGTTGACCTGCCCGAAGGGGTTATGAACACGATCTCACACTCTAGAGCCCGCTCGACGAGGCGGTTATATAGTTCTAAGTGGTCGGTGTTCACTGAGTGGTGTGCTTCCAAGGGATTGGAACCGCAGCAATGTGGGGTCCAGCGGGTGCTCTCCTTCCTCCAGGAGCTCTTGGAACTGGGCAGGTCCCCTTCCACGCTCAAAGTGTATGTAGCGGCTATAGCAGCGTTCGCCCAGACGACGCTAGGCAGCACGCTAGGAAGGAACGAGCTCATCATCCGTTTCCTCAGAGGAGCTAGACGGATGAATCCCCTGCGGCTCCCATCGGTTCCTATTTGGGATCTGGCCTTGGTCCTAGAGGCCATGAAGGCTCATCCCTTTGAACCGCTCGAGACTGTGGAACCAGGGTTCCTTTCGCTAAAAACCGCGTTCCTGATAGCTCTGGCTTCAGTGAAACGCGTGGGGGATCTACACGCGCTCTCAGTGAGCCCGACGTGTATGGAGTTCGGTCCTAATGACTCTAAGGTCATTCTCAGACCGAGGCATGGTTATGTCCCCAAAGCGATCGGCACTCTTTTCAGGGCGCAGATTATCTCCCTCTCGGCTCTGCCAGCATCCGACGAGGGGGACGGTGGCAATATCCTCTGCCCTGTCAGGGCATTGAGGGTTTATGTCACACGCTCCGCCGCCTTCAGGCGTTCTGAGCAGCTATTTGTTTCGTTTGGAGGGCGCGCTAAAGGTCTCGCCTCCTCGAAACAGACCCTGTCCAGGTGGATAGTGGACGCGATTGCAACTGCATACGCTTCCAAACACCTGCAGTGCCCGCTAGGTGTCAGAGCACACTCCACCAGAGGCATGGCCTCTTCGTGGGCTTGGGCCAGAGGGATTTCCATCCACGATATTTGCGTGGCGGCAGGCTGGGCCTCCCCGTCTACGTTCGTGAGATTTTACAATCTGGAAGTTCCTGCCTTACAGGCGAAAGTGTTATCAGTTCAATAAGGCTGTTGGTTCTGCCCGGTGATTCTGCGCAGACATAGCTCACATACTGGTAGTAAGTTCGGTACAAGGCTTATGTAAATTTGAAGGAGACCGGCGGTACCGTTCCCTCATTTACGAAAAGAGCTATTGTGAGTTTGAAGGTGACCGGCGGTGCCGTTACCTCACTCATATGACAAGATATTGTGAATTTGAAGGCGACCGGCCTTGCCGTTCCCTCATTCATGAGACAAGGTGTGGTGAATTTGAAGGCGACCGGCAGGTGCCGTTCCCTCATTCATAAGGCAGGGTGTTGTAACCACCCGTTGTAACCACCCGTCAGTTCAAACGAAGTGTCCGTATATGTGGTGGCCCGTTTCCTTTACCGGCCACCCTGCCCGAGCAGTGTTATGGTCCCCGGTTCCCTGGGATACATATGCTGTATGCGAGGCGCGCACGGCGTTGACAATATGTTCCCGTAGCGTAAGGAACTTACGCAATACGAGAGAACCTCTCGTAAGAGAACGATACTCGGTTACTTAACGTAACCTCGGTTCTCTCTAGAAGAGGGAACGAGTATTGCGTTCCTTGCCGTGCGCCCCGCGGGCTTTTACGCTTCAGAACTACGAAAACCGAATATGCAGCCCGTGAGCCCTGCTTATATACACGTGGCCACGCCCCACCTGTAGGCAAATGAAGCCAGGTGGGCGCGAAGCGCCCTCATTGGTCGCCACGTCACGCGGGCTCACCGATAGGCTGCTGCAGTTGCCAGCAGAGCAGCCAATGGCACGCTGGAATAGCCTGCTATGGTCTGCCAGGCTGCCGCACTGCGTTGACAATGTTACAAAATTAAGGATAATTTTGGGTTTTTCAGAAATCTCGAAGAAAGAATACTTTCCCGTAGCGTAAGGAACTTACGCAATACTCGTTCCCTCTTCTAGAGAGAACCGAGGTTACGTTAAGTAACCGAGTATCGTTTTATATGATGTCCAGTCCTTTCTACCCCGTCATTATGTTCATGATATTATTATTTATTTTTTTAAAGGCTGATGATAGTTAAACTATACAAAAATAGCACCTACAGCCTAAACACAAATAGCAAGAGTGCATCTGGCATTCATGCACAAACTATTCATTGAGAACTAGCAAAAGTTTCTTCCACTAAACTATGCACATTCATGTTTTCACCATGAATTAAACTGAGAAATTTAGATATTTAATGTGAAATTTACATAAAATTATGCTAAATAAACCTGTATATAAATATCATTACTAATTTCGGCAAATACATTTTGAAATTGCCATATGTCCCCTTAAAACTGCTAAAAACATTAGGCTATTAAAAAAGTGATATTACATGCGTTTTAAAAAACAGATATGATTTTTTTTGACAAAATCACACTGTCTGTGGCCTCTGGAGAACACAGAACGGCTGCTTGCATATAGTTTACGGAATTAATCAGAGAACATTAGTATTTTACTTCTATGCAGGTAAATAAACTGTTCATTCATTAGCCTACGTCACTTTACCTCTGTCTTTACACTGCAAAAAATGCTCTTCTTATTTAGTATTTTTCTTCTTGTTTCCAGTCCAAACATCTAAAAATTCTTAAATCAAGATGCATTTACTAATCTCCCCAACGTTAAACTGATAGCGCGTTATATTTCTGACGACCTTCAAGTAGCTCGGCGGGGGAGATTGATGAGGTGGACCGGGAAGAGGCGGGGGGACTTGGTTAAGTTTTTTGCGCTTTATTTGGTAATATTACAAATTAATATGAATAAAATGGTATCAGTAATACATTTTGGCGCCCCTATAGATGAGTGGCGCCCCTAGCATTTGCCTATTCCGCCTATGCCACGGGCCGGCCCTGCTTTTATTATACTGTATATTTTTTATATCCGTTTTGGTTTAGACTGCACTTCGGCATGAATGGTTCCTTGAGGATAAATCCCCTGGAGAAAGACTTGAAAGGAGAATCCCCAGTGCTGGTTATTCAACTTGACAATTATGACAATATCGAGTTCTACGACAGAAAGGCGGCTCACCATTGGCTAGCTCCTGCGTCAGCATCACGCGCATATGTCAAAAAGTATTCTCGTCGCTTCATAATATTAAGGTTGAACCAATGTAGTCACATGGACGGTTTTAACGATGTCTTTACTGCCTTTCTGGGTCTTGAAAGTGGTAATTAAATTGCTGTCTATGGAGGGGTCAGAGAGATCTCGGATTTCATCAAAAATATCTTCATTTGTGTTCCAAAGATGAACGAAGGTCTTGTGGGTTTGGAACTAAATGAGGGTGAGTAATACATTTAATATGAACTTTAATATAACCAAAGAAGTATGATTTACGACAAGATGTAAAAATATATACTATGAATAAAATAATAATTCAACTGGTTGAGAGGGTGAGATTATGACAGAATTTTTGGATGAACAATTTCTATGTTGGATGGCACAATGTAAAATAAATAATACATCTGATTTTGAATAAAAGAACATCTCACACAACTAAGTAGGGGCACACAGAGTAATGACGCATCTCTACCCACAACCCCCTGCTGCAATAGTCATCCCCGACCATGCTCCCTGAGGCTGGTCAATAAGGAAGGAGAAAACAAAGGTAGGCAGTTCTACACCTGCTCCTTACCTCGAGGAACTCAGTGTAACTTCTTTGAGGTACGAAAGAAAATGTAACATTTTGAAACCTATGTAAACTAAAATCAATTTTAATGTTCAAATCTGTTTAAAACTAGAATTAGTGGTTTACACTTATTTGCAACAGTAAGCAGACCTGCATTTTCCCACATGCCACCCTTATGAAAACCGTTCTAAAACTGGGACCGAATAATGGCCCCAACTTCTACACATGCCCAGTTAAAATGGGCAAGCAATGTAACTTCTTCCAGTGGGCTGAGAACTGCCCTGGCATCTCAATTCTGCCTGGCTGCTGAATCCACAACATGAGTTGGACATTACATCTTTTATTTAAATGTATTAAAATGCTTTTGAAGCAATGCTTGTTTTTCATGTTGAGATGAAACATAAGTGTATGCTTTGTCATAGTAAATCTTTAATAAAAATTCATTTTGAAATAAAGCATTTCCAATGAACATATTTTCCTGATTTCTGACATCCCAGAGCTTAATGTATTTCACAGATCTTAGAGCAGTTTTTTTTTTTAAGTAGGGCTATGTGAACATTGATCATAAGGCATATAACAATCAAAAATCCTTTTACAAACTTTAAGGAGCATGTAAACATAAAACAAAATGCTGGCAATTAAAAGCAGTCCACCATCTCCAACTGAGATTGGTTTGTCTGTGGGTTAACCACCATGAAGGGGAACTGGCTGAACTCAGGATGCTTGTTACATGCAGCACCTTTGGATAAAACAAAGAAGGATTATGATTCTTATAACACTTTTTATACTCATTCTGAATAAGAAACAAACATTAGAGATTATCATTTACCATATCCACCAGTAGTATTGGCACAAATAAGTGCTCCAAAGAAAAGGGGGTAGTACTTCTTGATTCTGGAGATGGCCGTCCTACAAGCAGTGGTGGGATCCATTCCACTTCTCATTAAATCAACAGCTAGAAAACTTTGACCAAAAAACGACCGAAAACATTTTATTAAAAGGTTTCAATTGGATGTTTCTATTGAATCAAATTTATTTCAATCCAGTTTTTTTTCTGTTGATACGAATAAAATGATCTCTCAAGTCAAGAATGGTGATTACCTAGGAAGAAAACGCATCATGATGTCTCCATCCCCTGTGGCAACCGCTCCCCCCGCTGTGCTGTCGGCATAAGCCCCAGCTCCAACCACTGGTGAATCACCTACACGACTACAGATCAGCATGCATGTACTTTACTAAAGCTCTATTGACAGGAGACTGGAAACCCATTTCTGTCACTACTGAACAACAGTATTTTAAACACTAATGCATTCTGACTTCATGAGACACTGACAAGCTGTCATACTCACCCTGGTATCTTATGTTTTGCTCCATTGGAGGACGTTGCAGCAGCCACCTCTCCCTTCTTACCAATCACAATCATTCCTAAACAAAATTACCGGTAAGAATGTAACATCATCTAAGATCATATGCATCAATTAATTGAATCAAGCAGTGGTTTTCAAAAATGTCCTCAAGGCATTCAGCCCATTTATCATGTTTCCTGTTCATTATGCAAATTAAAACTAATGAGCTTGATACTCTTTGGACCCATGTCCATGTCTCTCTCTCTATCTATCTATTTAGGCTTTGCAATAAATAAACGTATCTATCTATCCATCCATCCATCCATCCAGGCTTTGCAATATCTATCTATCTATCTATCTATCTATCTATCTATCTATCTATCTATCTATCTATCTATCTATCTATCTATCTATCTATCTATCTATCTATCTATCTATCTATCTATCTATCTATCTATCTATCTATCTATCTATCTATCTGTCTATCTATCTATCTATCTATCTATCTATCTATCTATCTATCTATCTATCTATCTATCTATCTATCTATCTATCTATCTATCTATCTATCTATCTATCTATCTATGCTATGCTATGCTATGAAATAAATAAACGCATATAACCTTGAGAGGAATATTACCAATTGTGTCATGAGACCTGGAGTCAAAATTTCCCTTCGGTTGCTTTGGCCTCCTCGACTCGGCTATGGGCTTGTATGGCCCACATGATTTAGAAGGATCTGGAGAAACATTCTGTAAAATAAACAACAGATAATGCTTATGCTTTGATCTGGGACACAGAACAAAGGTGTTTTTTATGACTTTTTTTACTTTTTGTTACTTCCTGATTTGCTTTATCCACCTTAAAGTTTTCTGGGGAAATTCTGACTTTTGAAAATCTGATTAATATAGCCAACTACCCTTACAATTTAATCTGAGTATGAAAAAACAAAAATGTATTCAGAGCATTGTTTCGCATATTTCCATAGGGCTTTGGTTGTGCCAAAAGCAGTGTTGGAATCAACCATTGCATTCTTCATAAATCTCACTATGCATTATTCATTGCTTTGTTTCACGGTACATATTGTCTTGTCAGTGATTACACTGATATCCTTTCAAAACTTCTCAGCAAAGTCGGCATGAACTGAGGTAGACATGTAAGGCAAGTCTCATAAAGCACAATGAATTCTGGTTCTAACCATAACACTGACTGAAACTTTGCAGTTGTGGTCAGAATTGTTGGCACCCCTGGTAAATATGATCAAAGATGGCTGTAAAAATAAATCTGCATTGTTTATGCTTTTTATCTTTCATTCAAAAAATATGCAAAAGTCTAACCTTTCATTGAAATAGAAGAATCGAAAGTGGGGGGTAAATCACATTATGAAATATGTTATTGGCACCCCTAGAATTTTTTATGAGAAAATATCTCTGAAGTATATTCCCATTGATATTTACATTTTTAGCACACCAGGGTGACTAGGAACATGACATTGTCTAGCTATGATGTCTTGTTCCACAGGAGTATAAATATGAGGAAACACTTAGGCCAAATTCCCTTAATTATTCATCACAAAACCAAAGAATAAAGTTCTGATGTGCAGCAAAAGATTGTTGAGCTTCACAAAATAGAAAGTGGCTAAAGCATTGAAAATTCCCATTTCCACCATCAGGGCAATAATTAAGATCCAATCAACTAAATATGTTACAAATCTGTGTCTATATCGTCCTAATGCACGGTGAGGAGGAGAGTTTGAGAGGCCAAAGACTCCAAGGATCACAGCTGGGTTTCAAGAAAAATAACCCAGTAACTTTGTTTTCGTAAGCCTTTTTCTGCAAGCATGTGAAAAAAAAAGCCGTTCAAATTTCTCTCCCCTTCTGACGTAGTCTCCAGAGTGACACTGGTCACGGCAGTAATGAAAGGGAGAGCGTGCACTTTTATTGGAGTTGTTTTACAGATATAAAGTTTACCAGTTTATTAAGCACCCCTGGAAAGCCATAAGGTCTGTATATATTTGTTTACTATTAGTTGTAAGGAGTGTTTCTGACATGTTCTGTTGTTGTTGCATGAGTTATTGAAGCTCCGCCCTCTTCTTGAAAGAACAGACAGGGAGAACCAGTACATCTGCATTTAAAGGGACATACACAACCGCGTTTTTGCTCACCCCAAAAAAGTGGCAATTTTAACAGGTTATAAAACATGATATGTGAGGTATTTTGAGCTAAAACTTCACATACACACTCTGGGGACATTAGAGATTTTACATCTTGTAAAAAGGGGCATAATATGTCCCCTTTAAATATACTGCTGGATCTTTAATGTCGTGTGCCTATTTTTTGCTGGAGGCCCTGGACATCTTGCCCAGATACACAAAAACGATCTAAACCTGACCGGTTGTGCTAGAAATCTTATAATGGGCTGTGGATCTTCCATCAGGCCAATGTTCCAAAACAAACATCAAAATTAACACACAAATGTGTCACAGAGCACAAAATGAAGCTTTTGTCATGGCCATCCCAGTTCCCTGACCTGAACCCTATAGAAAATGAGTGGGGTGAACTGAAGAGAAGAAGAACCAACATGGAGCTGTGATACTGAAGGATCTAGAGATTGTGTATGAAGGAATGGTCTCTGATCAGCCATCTTTGATCATATTTACCAGGGGTGCCAATAATACTGACCACAACTGTATTTTATATATATACAATATATAGATCATACAGATCATCTTCTAAACCCATGTTTGAAGTTGCCAAAGGTGCTTAAGAACATAAAAGGTAAACCCTGCAGTGATGATTACACCGAGGTTCCTGGTTTTAGGGACTTACCTTTCTATAGTTGGGTTGACAATTAGCCTGCAACCACTTGGAGAAAATATCTATTGATTGCTTAGTTGACAAGTTCTCAGACATGAAGTTCCTGTCCATGTTTTGTGCAAAGATTGTGGCTACATGAAGACAGAAAAAAGTTTATTTTCAGTTCTACCAAACTTCATATAGCAGGGGAAATTTGAACAAACTGAATAACATAGTAGAGCTGATTTGAAATAAACATTAGATACCGGAAAGAGCAAAGATGGAGCAAGGGGAGGCTTACTCAGCCTTTTTTATTGCAATGTTGATGCTATGCAGTCATGCATTCAGAAAGAAAGCTGTTTAGTACTCTATAATTCCTTTTAATTAAGAGAGCAGATGGAATTAATAGAATGGCACAACATTTTAGATGGAATTACAAAGAGTAAAGTGATGTATACTTTAAGCTGATATAAAATCTAAACAGGCCTCCAGTAAGAAAAAGTTGAAGAGAGCTTTTTAATACTCAAATCGCCCCATCTGTGATAAAAAAAATTTCCACAGCTTTACCACTGAATTGCAGCCACAATTCCTACCTGACTTGCCCACTATGAAGGTGTGCTCTGTGTATTCCATCACGGCTCGGGCAACACCCACAGCATTTTTGACCCTGTGTAGGTTTGCCACTGCCCCCACTTCCATTGTGTCTCTGAACATGGGACATAGAGTAAACAAAAACAGAATAAATATTGATAATGTGACACTTTTTTTGTCCACATTATAACATTCTTGGACACTTTTTACCGTGCCTTCATTCATGTTTTGCATTCAAATTTTCTTTTATTTATAGATGTTACTATTTTTGACGTAATCAATTTACTGTATCAATTAATTTGCATATTTTACAGGAACTGCAAACTATAAATTAGTTGCAGGTTTTAGCCTGCAAGTCGCTCTCTCGCTGATATACCTGATGATTTTGAAATTACTTAAAATGCAATTTATCATTTAGTAAAAAACAGAATGCACAAGCTTTTGTGTAAGGTTATGTTGAAATGCTCAATATAACGGTAGAAATGTTTGTATAACCACCTGCCGGAATCAGAAAGGTTCCTAATTCTCAATTGATTTTTTTGATAGGTTAAAATTAATGTAAAATATCTTGTGTTTTTCCTTTACATTTTTTATTTATTTAAATAGTTAAAGTCACCATGATATCAAAATAAACTATTCTTATTTTATTATGGAATATTTCAGTATTTATTATAAATTATTTGTCTGTAGAGATCAATATTTTTTAATTCACGTGATCTCCAAATCTTTAATCAGTTACTTTCCCTCCTTCTTGTTACATACTGTTTTTCGCCTACTATTCTAGGGAAGTATGCAATTTCGGATGCAGCTCTCTTCTCTTCTCTGATGATGTGTTTTTTGGCAGTAGGGAGGAATAACCTGACACTACTTTACATATTAAGATTCTACATAAAACCTATGCAACCAATTCCCAGATTGCTTTTGTTGATTTTCCCTGGGCGCCACAGCAAAAAATGGCTGCCCACTGCTCCGGGTGTGTGTTAAATACTCACTGCTGTGTGTGTGTACCTGGATAGTTGAAATGCAGAGCACAAATTCCAAGTATGGGACGCCATACTTTGCTACACATCACGTCACTTTCACTTTCAAAGTTGAGGAAGAAACTTTGCTTAATTTATTCTACCATTACAATCAGGTCATACCTCTTTGGGAGAACTTGAGTTGTTATCTTTCTCCTTTTATAAAATGTGATTTAAACTTTTCGTTGAAAGATTTCTTTATTTTTCTGGCAGTGACCATGCTATTGATCTTGTTGTTAAATTCTTTGTGTTGCATTGTACATTTTTTATTCACAAAAATACATTTCTAGACTTTATCTAATTTTGTCTTTCTTTCTAAAATTTCACTTATTTGTAAAATCTCTTAAACTCACTGAGAACAATAAGAACAACAAGTTTCTTAAGAATTATGATCACTACTTTCTTGGTTGAGGTGCCATTTGTCTGTATTTTATTTTCTCTTTTCTTCTTCCTTTCCCTTTACTTTTCATTTTATGTTATTGTATTTCAATGCAGTGCTGTTATGGCAAGCCGTTTTAACTTTTAATCAAATCGCAGGATATGTATTTGTGATATCAACAATTCAATTTTCACTAGTTAAAATGTTAATTCTTGATATCAGGAATTAGATTTCCACTAGTAACAATGACCATTTTTGATATCAGAAATTACATTTCCACTAGTAACAACATTAATTCTTGATATCAACAATTCAATTTTCACTAGTTAAAATGCTCATTTTGATATCAAGAATTGAATTTCCACTAGTGAAAACTTTAATTCTTGATATCAGTAATTGTATTTTCACTAGTGAAATGTCCCCATAGGCGGCCATTCAAAATCAATTCTTGATATCAACAATTAATTTCTTACTAGTAGAAATTCCAATTTCAGATATCAGAAATACAATTCTTACTAGTAAAAATGCAAATTTCTGATATCATTAATTAACTTTGTTGATATCACAAATACATATCCTGCGAATTAATAAAAGTTAAAACGGCTTGCCATAGTATACAGATATCAGCTTTGTTCTTCTTACTAGTGGAAATATATTGTTTGATATCAATAATTATATTGTTACTAGTAAAAACGCGGATTTCTGATATCAAGAATTCAATTGTCACTAGTTGAAATGCCTATTCTTGATATCAACAATTGAATTGTTACTAGTAAAAATTTTCATTTTTGATATCTGAAAATGTATTTGTGATATCAATATAATTCCAGATATCTAAAATGTCTTTCTTACTAGTAACAATCACATTCATGATATCAGAAATGAACATTGTTACTAGTGACAATCAAATTATTGATGTCAAAAATGAACATTATTACTTGTAACAATTCAATTGCTGATATCAAGAATAGATGTTTGCACTAGTAACAAAGTAATTATTGATATCAGAAATTAGCATTTTTACTAGTAAGAATTGTATTTCTGATATCTGAAATTGGAATTTCTACTAGTAAGAAATCAATTGTTGATATCAAGAATTGATTTTGAATGGCCGCCTATGGGGACATTTCACTAGTGAAAATACAATTACTGATATCAAGAATTAAAGTTTTCACTAGTGGAAATTCAATTCTTGATATCAAAATGAGCATTTTAACTAGTGAAAATTGAATTGTTGATATCAAGAATTAATGTTGTTACTAGTGGAAATGTAATTTCTGATATCAAAAATGGTCATTGTTACTAGTGGAAATCTAATTCCCGATATCAAGAATTAACATTTTAACTAGTGAAAATTGAATTGTTGATATCACAAATACATATCCTGCGATTTGATTAAAAGTTAAAACGGCTTGCCATACTTGTCCGACGTCGGACCCGCACCCGTAATCGACACAGTTAGGATGTTTTTCACCCGTTTCAGCGTGAAAGTGACAGCCCTAATTCCGATAGACAAAATCAAGACCCGCCCTATTTTTCCTCATCCGAGAAGCCATTTCAGGGGACTATCGCAATTTGTTTTTAATCTATATTTTGTACATTAAACAGGCAATGTGCTCCACAGGATACATATGGTGATGATACGCAGGGCAACTTTTTGAGCAATGTTACTATGTTGCCGTCAATGGGCGACCAGGTAAGACCCAGGTCTAACCGATCTAAAGTAGCCAGTTAGAAATTTGTTGCCCATTCCCAATGGGAAAGTGGCCAAGCAGTAGGATTAAGGATTCATTTTAGGCAGTACAGCTGGACTTTTGACCTGGTGTTCATTCAATTATAATAGCCTATTAGCCTATAGTTTTTTTTATATAGGCTATGATTTTTATTTGTTGTATATTATTTTTATTTTTGTGGGTTAATGCCTAGTTAAGCATAGCCTACTGACATATGCCTAGCCTACCCATTCATGATCATCGCGTCCAGGGTGGTCTCTCCGCCCTCATCCGGGCTCCCTCCGAACCCCACGCTGCCATCACACTGCTCGAGCTCACACTGCGCGCAGCCCCTCTCCACCGCGTCCAGAACCGAGCCATTCGCCTGAAGCGTGCTCCAGGCTACAGAGAGAAACCATAGATTAAAGTCTAGAGACATTCCTTGGAGCTCCTACATGGCGCAGTCATAATCTCTCACCTGCTCTAGTTGCATTCTCAAAACCCCAAGTGTTGATCACCAAGGGGAGAGCAGCTTGATTTAGAGGAACCAAACAAATGATGGCAAATACTATTTGGATCATATTACAATCTCAATTGACATATAATAGGGTACATTTCGTTCACTGAGCTAGTGATGTGACATTTGAACCGAGGCGTCGGAGTTTATGTCGAGAATAAATGGGTGTGCCAGATGAAGCCCCGATTAGAGGCTGTTGTTTACGGAGAAATGACCAATGACAAACGAGGGCCGTTTCTCAATACCAGGTACGTGAACTTGTGACTTGCGTCCTTGGTAGTTCAAACTTACCAAGTTCGACTCAGGAGAACGAACTCCCGATTACGGGAGGACACAAGTCCCCCAGACAGCAAGCCAACATTGAATAAATATTGATTCTCCATCTGAATCTTGATATTGAAATTTCAGTGCAAAATAAATGTTGAATCATCATTACCATACAGGCTCGTCGCCAAAGAGGGGCATTGAGGGCAGTGCCTTTTATTGTGCCACCCCAAGCGCAATACGCAAGGTCAAAGTTCAATCTTCCATTTAACATTTAATCTTATATGTCTACGAAAGTAAGAATAAAACTTCTTAAATCAGCCAGTTCAGCAGAATTTAGCTCACAGGAACAGTCATTTCTACAACGGTAACATAGAAATGCATAATACACTATTTTCAGAAATGATTCAGAAAATTCCTTTTTCAACGCATTATTACACAAAACGTAACTTGAAATATAATTATATTCATAAATTACTGTTAAAATATCCCAAAACAGCACCCAAACCTTGGAAAGACCTACCTCCTTAATTATTATTTTTGTGTTTGTAGTTTTATTTATTCAAATTACAATATGAGAGAGAGACTGACTGGGCACATGTGAACCATGGAGAGCTGGAGGAAGTTTTATTGTAGTGAGTTGTTGGGAGAGCTGTTCTCTCACAAAATGCTTTCACCACAACTAACAGCAAACACGACGTCGATGTGAATACAGTAAGAGCCTCGCTGTGCTGCATAACAGCATCATTCATTATAATGGCAGTTTGGGCAAGTGTGCAGATACACTTGCGACGTGTGCTTGACAGATCCGAACATTATAAGAGTGTTCTTTGATCGCTCTCTGTAGTTTAATCACTTAAAAAACGGATTTGTTTCATGCTACTAACAGAAACGATCGTTTTATTCACTGGCTTGATTCACTGATGCATTACGCTGAGGGCATCAAGACGGCGATCATTAAACGATCTAAAAAGAAAGTCTGAGTGAACTTGAAAGATTAGCTACACATCAGAAATCACTGATCGCAGATCAGGCATTAATGAACACTGTTACTCACTGTTTGTCACGGTGCTGTCGAATCCATATCGTAAAGTCTGTTTGTAAAGCCTGTGCTGACATAAACTGAATCCATTTTCTCCGAATGCTCTGGGCGGGCAAAGCAGAGGAAGGGGAGGTAACCTTTCCTGGTATGACGTCATAATAGGAAAATTCAAGATCAGCTCGTCTGAGCTCTCATTTTCTCAAAGGCAGAGAAAGACAGCCAGAACTCGGTTTACACCCATCAAAATTTCTAGCCACTTGGGGACCATATACAGGCTAGGCGAAAAAAGTCAGGAAAGAGCTTTAAATTGAAGTATTCGTGGTTTTTGCCTCATTCACCTCAAGTCTTAACAGCCTCTTTTATTGAACTGAAGAGACACTTTTAATATTGGGTTTCTTATGTCTATTTATAAGTTTTCTTAAGTCAGTTAATAGAGGGCTATCAACAGATTCACATTTTAATTCATTATTTATCTTTGCGATCAACCCGAATGTAAATAATAGTTTCACTTAAGGAAATGAAACGGCAATATGTAATAAAGGTTGAATTATGTTGATGCTGTTGAAGCGATAATTGTTAAAATGAATGGTTTGTATGTAATATTTCAGACTCGATGAGCTTCTTGTGTTCTTGCCCGCGCCGGGAGTAACCGTCACCGACGATTGCTGTGCGAGGAGGAGAGCGAGCGAGCGAGTGCGTGCGCGATCTTCTTGCTTTTTCAGAAGAGAGGGAAAGATGGTTTATGGTAGGGTGACCAGACGTCCCCATTTTCCGGGGACAGTCCCGGTTTTTGGTGTTCTGTCCCCGACTGGAGCTGTCCCCAGAAATGTCCCCGTTTTACAGCTCGTTCAAAACATATAGGCTACATTGCAAAAAAAGTCCAACATTCAGCAGCCTGCTGGTTGTTGGAGCAATCGTGTAGTGATTATTTTCACCAGCAGAAGGTGCTGTTAGATATGCTGACTCTACTTGGTCACGCGCGCGTGCTGCTACTACTTCATGAAGAACGGGACCAAGAGCAGAGCACCATTATTGTCAAATATCAAAAGAACGTCTCGGTTACGTATGTAACCCTCGTTCCCTGAGGAGGGAACGGGGACGTTACGTCAGTGACTGATCAATGGGGGTTTCGCTTAGAAGCCTATAATCTACGCAATTTTAAAAACGCCCAGTGGTGATGCAATGCCATGGGCCTGCGGAATTTGCATAGCGTAACTCCGCCCCACCTCGTGGGTATATAAGGAAGTACGCCAGCAATGTCGCATTATGTTACCTGCTGAGGACACCTTCCAGCGGTACAGCGGAAGTGGCAGAAGGACGTTACTTCTCCGTTCCCTTCTCAGGGAACGAGCGTTACATACGTAACCGAGACGTTCCCTTTCATTCAGTCACTCCGAGTAACGTCAGTGACGGACAAATGTGTGTCCAGTATAATCACGCCACTCGGCTGTCATCCAGTGCCCTGCGTAAGTGTGAGATCCCTGTCGTAAGACTAGTACGGACGAAGGACTCCCACTTATCACAGGAATACCAAGGTACACTGGGAAGCATATTCCACGTGGAAACATTTTGCCTGCCCGCAGGGAGGACTTAAGGAAACACATATGTGACCAGTCACGGAAAGTAGGGACACAAGTTGGTTCTGGGGCATTTTGAGTTATTCACATATTCTGAAAGTGTAGTCTTCAAGCTTTCCAACGATGTGTAACACATGGAAATCTGATAATATTTGGAGAAGTTGTGGCCATTTGAAAGTAGGCACTCAAAAAACCTTAAAGATCCCGTTTTCCGTGTTTTTTTGAAGCTTTGATTGTGTTTACAGTGTGCAATATAACATGTGTTCATGTTTCATGTGTAAAAAAACGGCCTATCGTTCTATGAAGTCCCTCCTTCAGAAATACGTAACGAGTTCTGATTGTGCCAGCGGTTCCCGTGTTGTGATTCGAAAGCAGCTTAGTGCACGTTGCCCGGAAAGGTCACGCCTCTTACCATAACGGGGAGATGAACGCGCTCAAACTACAGCCCCTCTGAAGGCCAAACAAAGATGATTTGACTCCGGGATGAAAATAACAGCGTCTGAACGACATGGCGACAAACGCAACCGAACCGAATCGAATGTAACACTTCCTCTTCTCCACGAGGGAGCAACAAGACCACGCCCCCTTTTTCGCGTATTCTTGTGGGTGGAGGTTAGTCAACAAACTGTTCTACTGACGTAATTAAAGCAGGATGTACAGGGATGTAGTCCAAACCGGCCGTTCGCTGTAGGCTTTGAAAGGGAACTTCTGTCAAATAAAATATCTCGCTTGGCATTGAACTTTGAGCTTTATAATTTTACAGGTATTATTTATGCTCTAACAGCAACATTACACACTAACTAAAGTTTGAAAAATGGGATCACGAAGAACAGGACTTTTAATAGGGCGGAAACAACCTCTAAACATTGTGCAGTTCTCACCTGTTCTCACCTGCTGGGAGTAACAACAGGGCTCATTTACATCTCATTTAGATAAGTCATCCCCTGTAAAGCTCCCCCTGTAAAGCTGTATGGTTGCATAGCAACGACAGACCCAACAGGATGCATTGTGTAGCATTAGGGACTTTTTGAACAGGATTCTGTGATAACTGTGATAATTTTGGTCACTATAATCATGAAATGAAATTTTCATTCCATTTCATCTCTAGTTATGATCAACTATGATAAACTAAAATCAACTATAATTATGTGTTTTTATAGTATAATATGCAAAATACAATTTTCTATAAGAAAAAAAGGAATCTCTGATTCTGTTCTTTTCTCTGACATTTAAGGGTAACATAGGCTTACAAAGACTCTTTTAGGTCTAAAACAGTTTGGATAGTTGTTAATACAGCGTTCCCACAGCTTGGTTAACTTCAAATTCAAGAACCTTTCAAGGACTTTCCAGGTCCAGCTTTTTTTTTTGCATTTATTTTTGGCCATATGACAGAGGTCTGATATTCTATTTGTCAAATTCTGTTTTGCATAAAACTGAAGAATATTCGGTACATCCTATACTGTATTCTAAAATGATCTGATATTAACTTTTGCATGGATTTTATTGAAAAGAGCTTAGGCTTATGTAACCAGTCTATTTTTGCAATATTTCACGGTTTGTCTGTGAAACGCTGAGGTACCGTATAGTTTTGTGCGCGCGTGAACATCATGGCAACGTACAACACAAAGTACCTCATGCGGGAAACACTTAACAAATATAAGTAACAAGCAAGTAACAAATATAAATCAAGCATAGTCCATGAAGTGTTGGCGAAATAACACATTATCGGACCGGAGAGAATAATATGGAATTTCCTCCAGAAAACTTTCAAGGACCTGTATGTATGTTTATTTTCAGTCATGTCGTTGTACACAGCCCTCTCTTTCTGTACAAGGGAAAGAGGATCTTGTTGCTTCTTTACTGCTTCAGACTTTCTATCATCTGGGAGGTTTGCACTTCGTATCAGCTGCTCGTTATTGCTTTAGAACTGCCAGCAGAGATCTGTGCGCGGCCAGCCACCAGGGTTGCCAGGTTTTCACAACAAAACGGGGCTACATATGGAAGAACTCTGGGGAAACCTGCCGAAGGAGGACGATTTTTACACACCAGGAGTGGCAATGGCTTGCCAAGGGAAAGACACCTGCTCAAGGAGGCTTACAGTGGAAACACACATGTGGGGGTCACCCTGCAGGGGAACCATGCAAGTGGGGCACCTAGCCGGACACGAGGGCTGACCGAGTGGGCATGCACACTGGTGTCGGCACCAACAGTGCTGGAGGAGCTCAGGGCTTCAGGAGAAGCGCAACTGAGAAAATATCGCATGTATCCAGTCCGTGGAGTGGAGTGGCGAGCAAGTGAAGACACCTGAACCTGTCCAGTTACCGGCCACTAGTTGAGGCGAGTACATGAGAGAAGACTTGCTCCACTTGGAGGTTATAGAACCTGGCGAATGTGTTGGGTGTCGCCCAGCCTGCAGCTGTACAGATGTCTGTCAGCGAGGCGCCATGCACTAGAGCCCAAGAGGAGGCCTGGTGGAGTCCCTAGGGGGCATGGACGACCCTGTGTATGGTAAGCCAAGATAATGGCGTCCACTATCCAGTGAGACAACCTTTGCTTGGAGAGAGCCTTTCCCTTCAGCTTTCCACCATGACAGACAAAGAGCTGGTCTGAGGTCCTGAAACACTGCGTTCTGTCTACGTAAGCACGGAGGGCACGTACTGGACAGAGCAGTGCCAAGGCTGGGTCTGCCTCCTCCAAAGGCAGCGCTTGCAGGTTCACCACCTGGTCCCTGAACGGAGTGGTGGGAACCTTGGGCACATATTCCGGCCAGGGTCTCAGGATCACATGAGAGTCGGCCGGCCCGAATTCCAGGCACACTTCGTCAACCGAAAATGCCTGCAGATCCCCTACCCTCTTGATGGAGGCCAAAGCGATCAGAAGAGAAAGGTGCTCCTTGTCCTCCCTGATCTTGCACAGTGTCTGTGCAAGAAGGCTCACTGGGAAAGGCCCCGTGGCCAGCTGTGCGCTAGAGACCCGTGCAGAGGGTTCCCTCGGTCAGGGCTAAAAACAAGCAACAATGGGAAGAGTCATGGGAGGCAACAGATCTACGTGTGCATCGCCGAGTTGTTCCCAAAACAGCTGGTCCCTCTGGGGATGGAGTCTCCATTCACCAGGAAGTGACTGAATCATGAGAGCTCATCGGCTGCATAGTTCAGGTCTCCCGGAATGTAAATGGCACTCCAGCCCACCTTGAGATGCGGCAATCGACATCTCGTTGCTATCTGGATCGTGAACAAAACGAACGGGGCTTCAACAGACGGTCCCGCCGCTTCAGTCCAAGCACTCGCAGTTAGCGGTGTGTGAGAGGGGGGTGTGGCCAGAGGAATGATCGTCGGGGTTCTTTATACCACAGCACAACCTTCTGGTCACCCTGGCCACCAGCCAAAGTACCATCTCTCTCGGAGATGGTAGGTTGGGATGTGGCAGAGGGGACTCTCTCTCTCCTATACGGAGGTCATTTATCTCGACCGCAACATCGCAATGAATGTAGAATGTGTTCTCTATATTCTGTATATGACCTTTTACCTAGTAAGCTGGTTCTGTATTAATATATGCAAATCGTTTGCAAAATTTTTAATGTATAGCTATGATTAAATTTTCCCATAACAGTCATATAAAATGATCTTTTGAGACTTGCAATGGATGGACACAAATTTTGAATTTGTGTTCCAAAGATAATCAGAGGAAGGAGGAAGTGGGGAAAATCCTGAAAAATGCTGCGTGAGCAGATTGATTGTGATCAAGTGCAGGCAGCGCTGCATAATGAGCATAGAATGTGAAGCTTTTTAACTAGCTTAGTGGCAGGGAAGTGCAAATTCAGTGATGCTTGGCTCAGTGTTGAGCTACATAAAAACTGATTTATCAAAGTTCCAACAAATAACGCTTAATAAAGTAGTGTTTATAAGAGTTTACAGAGGTTCCGGGAAACCAAAATATTTCTGCTGTTCCATAAGCGCCATCTACAGAAGAGTGAAATTAAATTTTCATTGCGTCAGTTGGTTTGTTCAGACTAATGCATATTAACCCATATTTTTACACAGCTTGTAAATGTTAACTGGAGGATCGATGGAAGCTAATGTGCTTTTATAATACAACCCCAAATCAGAAAAAGTTGGGACAGTATGGAAAACGCAAAAAAAAAATTCTAAATTTACTTTGACTTGTATTTCATTGCAGACAATATGAACACAAAATATTTCATATTTTGTCTGGTCAACTTCATGTCATTTGTAAATATGCATGCTTTCCTGTCATTCAGACCTGCAACACATTTAAAAAAAAGTTGGGACAGTAAAGCATTTACCACTTTGTAATGTTGCCATTCCTTTTCACAACGCTTAAAAGACGTTTAGGGACTGAAGACACCAAGTGATGAAGTGTTTCAGGTGTAATTTTGTCCCATTATTCCTGCAAACAAGTCTTAAGGTGGGCAACAGTACGGGGTCTTCGTTGTCGCATTTTGCGCTTCAAAATGCACCACACATTCTCTTTTGGAGACAGGTCGGGACTGCAGGCAGGCCAGTCAAGTACCCGTACCCTCTTCCTCCGCAGCCAGGACTTTGTAATGTGTGCAGAATGTGGTTTTGCATTGTCTTGTTGAAAAATAGCATGGACGTCCCTGGAAAAGATGGCAGCATATTATGCTCCAAAATCTCTATGTACTTTTCAGCATTAATGGTGCATTCACAGAAGTGCAATTACCTTTGCCAAGGGCACTGACACAACCCCATACCATGACAGACCCTGGCTTTTAGACTTGTTGCTGGTAACAATCTGGATGATCCTTTTCTTCTTTGGTCCGGAGCACACGGCGTCCATTCCTCCCAAAAAATACCTCAAATACTGATTCATCTGACCACAGTACACGTTTCCACTGTGTGATGGTCCATCCCAGATGCCTCCGAGCCCAGAGAAGTCGACGGCGCTTCTGGACACTGTTAACATAGGGCTTCCTTTTGGCACAGTACAGTTTTAACTGGCATTTGTGGATGTAACTACGTATTGTGGTACTTGACAAAAGGTTTACCAAAGTAGTCCTGAGCCCATGTGGCGATATCGCTTATAGACAGAGGTTAAATTGGGCCGGAGCGCAGCTCCGCCTCCTCAGGTCCACAACACACCCTGCTGGAGCTCAGCTCCGTCTCCTTCAGCACGAAATATTATTATTAGACTTTAATTATTGTTCGTCTCCTGACAAATACAGGCTATATGGAATTATCAGATGCCATAAGGCATTAATCGCTGCGTTCTCTGGTTCAGCACCGCGCCCACAGCCATCAAGGTAAAACCGTCACAATTCTAACAGTGAGTTACCATGGAAATCCGCGAACGGCTAGAGCAGCGGTCGGGAACCTATGGCTCGCCAGGTCTCTCACATTTTACCAACATATCTAACATTTACTAACATGATCGATAAAAAGATTAGACACACGCATCAACAGAGATCCGTTCTCTGCAGAAAAAAGCAGCCAATTACAATTCCCTTGTTGTGCAGCCTACCGAAGTTAATGACAAGTTTATCATAATATTCAAGTTGTGTGTTCAGTGCTGTTCGCGAGTGTCATGATAAAATAAATAATAAAAGCATGATAAGTCAAGAAAGACAACTGAATTACTGACAGGATGCTGTGCGCGCTCCGAGCGCAACACGGACAAACGGACAAGCATTCTAGCCTTTGTCTTCGGTTGCGCGCCTAAACGGCCAAATCAACACAGAAATATAGGCTATCAAAAGTATTCGAGTATTCACATAAACATAGTAGATGTAAGCACTGTGGGTGTTCACACACACGAAGAGGATTTATACTCATTTGGTTTTATACTCATTTATACTCAATACTCATTTTATATCATTTGGTCAACCTCACAGTGAGAGCCCTGCACAATTAATTCCATATTGCAACTTATTTATTGTTTGCTGCATAATTGTTTGTTTTTAGTTGTGGACCTAATAATTACTATTGTTGACATTTTATTGGGGAAAAAAAGCTTTTTAATAATAATTTTATATAATTTTTGATTGTGGCTCTTTTGGAAAAATGCATTTAACAAAAATGAAAAAAAAAAAAATGGCTCTTTGGTCAAAAAAAGTTCCCAACCCTTTTCAGGGACACTCATCTTTAGGGCAGTATTGTCAAATAATCTACTGCCCACTGACAAGCTATTTATTATTCATTTTTTGGCCTTCAAACTTATTAAAAATGCACATAATGAGCATTCCCCCGAACCCCCCTAACTACCTCAAATTTGGGACTTCACTGATTTAAAAAAAAACCTGCTTATGGTCCTAAGTGAACTGTAAAGTATTTCTCTTTGTTTGAATAACTCAACTCTAACTTACACAGTAATACTGGAAAAAGAGCCCCTTTGGTGTAAAAACACATTAAGTATTTTGAATGACCATTCACCGTAAATAAGGGCTCCCCCTCCCTACAAAAGCCAATTTAACCACTGCTTATAGATGAATGACGATTCTTGATGCAGTGCCGCCTGAGGGATCGGAGATCACGGTTGTTCAGCTTAGGCTTGCGCCCTTGTCCTTTACGCACTGAAATTCCTCCAGATTCCTTGAATCTTTTAATTATGTTATGCACTGTTGAATGTGAAATATCCAAATCTCTTCCTATCTTTCTTTGAGGAACATTGTTTTTAAACATTTCAATAATTTTCTCACGTATTTGTTGGCAAACTGGCGATCCTCTGCCCATCTTTGCTCCTAAAGGATTAGACCTTTCTTGGATGCTGCTTTTGTACCAAATCATAATTACAATCACCTGTTGACATCACCTGTTTCAAATCACATCATTATTTAACCATTTTACCTCATTACTAGCCCTAAATTGATCCTGTCCCAACTTTTTTTGAAATGTGTTGCAGGTCTGAATGACAGGAAAGGATGAAAAAAAGCAGGAATAAGAGCTGCAAACTGCATCTCTCGTTAAAACTCACTCCCTCTATACACTCTACCTCCCTCTTTCCTCATTAGATTAAAAAAAAAAGTCACATGCCCCTAAAATTTTATTTAGTTGTCATATGCCTTAGCGTTACTGCAGTAATGATAGACACAGGTACAGTAGGCATTTGATATACTGTGAAGATTGGCAGTGACACACCCATCTTTAACATATTTATTATGCTTGATTTAAAATAAAAGGTGCTTTAAAAAGTCCTTGAAAGTCCTTGAATCTGGTGTTCATGAAAGAGTGGGAACCCTGTATATATATATATACAAAATAATGTAGAATAATATATTCTATATTCTCTTACTTAATTCACTTTTTTTATATCATATATCCTGTTAGCTGTTTTCCCCAATAAACCTGATTAAAAAAATGCTGGTTTCTTCATTGACTGAATAAGGCGATACCTCTCATTGTTGTATTTTATACAGTGAAGTAGTACATGTTTGACTGTTTCTTGTTGATTACAGTGCATACATTCCCCAGTTGGGTGCTTACCAATTCTATATAATGTACTATTTAGTCCAGTCCAATTCTAAGTCGTGTAATGATATTTCCTTCACTTCGATACTTTCCTTTCTCCCAGCATCAACTGTTTTTACAAGTGTCTACTTTATGGTCATCCCAATATATCTGCCAAACTGATTGTGTATATGTTCTAATATATACTTAAGCTTCTGCTTTACTTAATGGAATATGTAGATTTACTTGCTTAGAGTTTGTTTTAGCCAGAATGTCCACCTTCTCATTTCCTTCCACACCAGTATGAGCAGGAACCCAAATGAATTGTTTACACATACCCATACAACTTTCATATCATACATCTTACAGAATATTTCATTGACAAAATCCATCCTAACTGATGACCTGCCAGATTTAATACTTTCAAGTGCTAAATGACAGTGTTATTTATTTCCTTCTCTTCTATCCACTGCAGGGCCAATAATATTGCCAATAGCTCTGTAGTATATACTGACAAATGGTTACTCTTTTCTTAATATAAAATTCACACATTGGAATACTGCTGCACCTGTATATCCTGTATCGGGATCCTTGGATCCATAAATAAAACCATTGATTGTGAGAAATGTTTTTCAAAATGCTTCAGGAGGACTATATACCATATTGGAAGTTGATTAGAATTGTCTTTCAGCTCCTGCTGTATACTAAGGTCAACAGTTGACAAAGGGAATAACCAGGGAGGAATGGAGGAAAGGATGACAGGATGATTTCCATTTCTGATGGCTGCGCCCTGAACATCAAGTCATAGCTAATGTTTATCATTATACTATGTTTTGTCTAACTTCAGTTTTGTCTGAACGTTATCACACTGAGCTTTTAGATACAAAACCTCAGTAAATGTTTACTGGGATAAAATATGCATATTTGTATATATATATATATATATATATATATATATATATATATATATATATATATATATATATATATATATATATATATATATATATATATATAGCACTTTTTTTTTTTTGCAATGTGTTACGCGTAAACAGAAAATTCACATGCATGTATGTCTCACCGACTTTGATAACTGAATGGATCATTTTGAATGTGATAGCAATGTTTAGAAGTTGTGAAGAGAATTAGCAAGGTGTGTGCATTTAGTTATTGTGCAAACTGTAGAAAGCTGTGCACATGTGTCAAACTAGCAAATAGTGGAAGACTAATGATAACATGACTTGAAGCTGTTTTAGCAAGCAGTGCTATTATCACCACATGATAAAGGTCAAACCTGTGGAAATGATAAGAATTCTGAAATTCTTCCACAGCATACACTGTTTGACTTTGTTGGTAAACCAATTAAATAAACTAGTACGCGTGTAAAAAAGAATGTGTGAAGTGTGTGCAGTAGTGTTTTCAGAATTTGAATGTCCACAGTCCATACCACCAAACATTCTATTGACTTTTATTATGAAAAATAAAACCCACTTCCTGGTTTCCAATGTATAATTTGTAATACATTTATTACATAAACCGATGTACTACCCCCAGGAAATCATCCTTGAAATGCATAGATAACTTCATTTAGTTAATCAGTATTTGTGATACGACAACAGTAGGTTTATTTTTCTATTGCACAAGACTCTTGTCTCGTCTGGACTCTTGTATTTCCATGTCCGTGATTGGTCAGTTTCCCGAATAATGGTCGCGTGGGGCAACGAGGACTTCATCTGGTGCAAACAAGAGAAAGTGAAAACAAGCAGACTTATGATCACTCAGGGGTGAGTTGGCAGACATGCGTTTCCATACAGTCGATGTTATTAATAAATGTTGAACATGGCGCGCTTCTGAACATGTTTTTGTCGTACAAAAATATGGCATAGGCTATGTGTATTTCATTGCTCAGATCTACTATCCAATGCAACACTAATAACCATATACGAGCATCATGTCAAATCTCAGATTTTTTTATTTTTTATAATCATTATTTTAGTCTTGTTTCCCAGTAAAACATATGTAAATATCCTTAAAACAGGCTACATTTATTTGACAAGCAAAATTGCAAGACACCTCACTAAATTTGGTTTGTTTATTCTTGTGAAGAATCTACTTTATTCAAGATATATTCTATGAAAACAAATCTTCTTTATTTACATTTTCTAATGACCTTTTATGCAAAAATACTGATTAACCCTCTCTTTCAGTCATCATAATCTGTGCCTGTGAAGAACTGCATAAGATGGCAAATACTGGTGAGTTTCTCTTATCTTCTGCATTAAATTTGCTCATATATATATATATATATATATATATATATATATATATATATATATATATATATATATATATATATATATATATATATATATATATATATATATATATATATATATATATAATGTACACTCACTAGGTTATTTGTTCACTTGTAAAAATGTATGTGATGTAAACATAAATGTATCTTTTTTAAGTGAAAAGTGTGCATGTGAGTGGATGAATTAGACTGTCAGGATGTATCTTAATATTCCCTTGAGTGAGACGGGTAAACATACTGGTGTGACTTTCATCATTATATCTCTCCGTGAAGTTCGGCTCATTAGAGAAGCAGAGGTGAGAGACACTGGAATCCTACAGCAGGCCTACTGGAATCTCAAGGGAATACTGCTAAGGGCTTGTTGCGTTTTGTAGAAAATGAGTGCATGGGCGAGCGTACTCGCTCACCATTAAATGCGCACCAGTGTTTAGTATCTTAATAAATGAGACTAAAGAAAGTCCTTTTCTTTGCAGATGATGCTCAAGCAGAGCTGGACTCAGTGGAGGCAGAGTTGGAGATGGTGGAACTGCAGATCTCTGAGCTGCTGGAGAAGCAGACAAAGCTGACCTCCAGGAAAAACAAACTCCTGAAGATCCTGGAGGGAGCCTGCAGCTCGGCCCAGCCCTCTGGATCCACCAAAGCTCCCAAATCTTCATTCAGCAAACAGGACCTACAGCACTATGAGGAGTCAGGTATCACTCATTTTCAGATAAATTATTTATTATGGTGATTTTCACAATTCATATTGTTCCAAAGCAGTGACTGTTGCAAAGAAAAATCTAGGATGTTTTAATTTGATCAAATGCAGTCTAGCCACATAGTATTTCATATATAAATAATGAAGTTAAACTGCAGAGATGTAATGAGCTATCTGCAGGATTTTTGTTTGTTGTTCTGTCACCAGATTTCTCATGGTCTAAAGAAGTTCAGGCGAAGCTGTGCAGCGTGTTCCAGCTCTCCAAATTTCGTCCCCTACAACAGGCGGCCATCAACCTTAGCATGTCAGGGAAAGACCTTTTCCTGGTAATGCCCACCGGAAGAGGAAAAAGCCTGTGTTACCAACTTCCAGCTCTCTGCTCTAAGGGTTCGTGCTTTCATTCATAGACATATTTTGGTAGATGAAGAGCATATTTTGAATGCTCTGATGGGAATTCCTGTGCATGTCTTTCAGGTTTTACGTTGGTTATCGCCCCGCTGGTGTCTCTGATGGAGGATCAGCTGATGTATCTGAAGTCCATTAATGTCTCGGCGGTAACTCTCAATGCCTCCAGTACAAAGGTACAGTATGACAGATGTGCTAGACAGTTTTGAGTCACGTTCAGGGCTGATATTCATATGCATGTGCAGGAGGACTCTAAGCGGATCCTGGCAGGGATGACAGATACAAACAGCCCCTTCAAGTTGCTCTATGTAACCCCAGAGAAAATTGCAAAGAGCAAACTGCTGATGTCCAAACTCGAAAAGGCCTATAACACGGGTTTGCTAGCACGCATTGCTGTGGATGAAGTTCACTGCTGCAGTCAGTGGGGGCATGACTTCAGACCAGGTGAGATTTTTGTTTTATCCAGGCGGAGCAAAGCTTCTAACCGATGGTTGACTTTGTACTTAATTCCTTTTCTTAGATTACAAGCTTCTGGGTATCCTAAAGCGCCAGTTCCCCAATGTCCCATTGGTTGGATTGACTGCCACCGCAACCAGCAACGTTCTTAAAGATTGCCAGAAGATACTATGTGTTCAGGAACCCATCACTCTGACAGCACCGTTCAACAGACCAAACCTTTACTATGAGGTATGCAAATCATTGCATTCTTCTCATGTTGTTACTGCCGGAAGAGTGCAGAATAAGCAGATCAGAGAGTAATTTTTCATCTCACTTCTACAGGTTCGTTTTAAAGATAACGAAGACTGTACCGACCAAATTGCAGCATTGATCAGGGGAAGATACAAAAACCAGTCGGGTAAATCAATTAATTTGCTATGTAGAGTAATGGCCCTTCACCAAGGATAAATCATTCACTATTTTTTTTAAACCACTTAATGAAAAACAATATGTTGTATTTGCAGGAATCGTGTATGTGTTCTCCCAAAAGGATGCAGAAGCTGTGGCTACAGAGCTGCAGAAGAGGGATATTCTTGCTCAGCCATACCACGCCAGCATGGAGCCTTCAGATAAGTCTCTGGTGCATCAGCGGTGGTCCTCCAAGAAGATCCAGGTTGCACCTATAGGGTTGCTGTTGTTTTCGCCTGTTTTCTATTGTACTGTGCCCTCATGTTATCTTACTTTTGTTATCTTACTTTTGTGTGCAGGTGGTCGTTGCCACTGTGGCTTTTGGAATGGGCATTGACAAGGCTGATGTGAGATTTGTTATTCATCACACCATCAGCAAATCTATTGAAAATTATTATCAGGAGAGTGGACGTGCAGGTAGGCATCATGCTGATACTTTTATGTTTTATGTTTTCTTTCATGCAAGATGAACTAAACTACTTAACGTTGCCATGACATGGAAATTCACCAACTAAGTTCTAAATGTTTTTTATTGTTCTTATTGAAAATATACAAACAAATTTGAGCTCGCAATCTTTAATCAAAATATCATCGCTCAATCTTGTGGTAAAATGGTCACATATGCCGGACTTTTAGTCTTCTTGAATCCCGCCCCTTTCTTACAGTTAACTGCAATCTCACATTTAGATCTGCCTTCATCCAGTCAACAACCGATGGATGCCGATGAAGTCCATGCCTTGCGTTTTTTTCTTTTTTGATAATCTGTTTCACTCTGATTTATGTCACAATACAGAATAAAAGATCTGCCGCTGCTTCTGTTACATCTTGACTTTTTTTCAGTACTTTTTTTATTCATTTATTTTTTCCAGGAAGGGATGATGGCCAGGCAGATTGTATTGTGTTCTTTGGGTTTATGGACATCTTCAGAATAAGCACAATGGTTGTGATGGAGAACACTGGGCAGCAGAAGCTACAGAATATGGTGGCCTATTGTCAAAATGTGGACAGGTGAGTCAAGATACACAGGATATGAAGAATACCAATGACTTGGCTCCTGGTTTTGGTTTCTGAATTTAGATTTTTCAGTTTGTGGAACACTGATCTGTGTTTTCTTTTCAGGGTTGCTCTATATGCTTTATTATAGTGTTGGGAAGATCAGATTATTTTTTACTATTTTGTTTCCTCTCATTCAGCAATATGAACTAATCTTTATTCAAGTTTTTTCAAATCCAAATTCTCTGTACACATTTACAGGAACGTCTTTTAGCATGCTCCAAATTTGGAATTAATTCAGCCAAAGATAAATTATGAAAAAATGATTAGTTCACCTCCCGAGTTTTACATTCTTTTGTCATGGGACAAACGCATTACACGGCCAATTACTAATACATTAGTTCAACTCCACGTGGCGTTACTTATGTTACGAACGTCATACGAATATGTTATATAAAATAGAGCAAGCTTTGGTGAGAACTAAATGAATATTTAATCGAAAAATGACATCAGAAGTGCAAAACATTGGTCAAAAACGTACATTTACACGCAAAAAAAAATTGTAGTGGTGAGGGGTCCCCAGGACAGTTATATGACTGTTGATTTAAGGGTTGTATGGAATTAATGGCTTTTTTTAAGACAAGACTCTTGTGTGTGTGTGCATAGGTGCCGTCGTTCTTTGATGGCCATTCATTTTGACGAAGTTTGGAATGATGAAGAGTGCAACCAAATGTGCGACGTCTGTCGGCATGGCAATGGTAAGGGTTTCTTACCTACCTAAAGGTGTGTTTACATTTAGCATTTCTTGTTGAATTTTCTCTGTTGAAATTCAGTCATTCCAAAAGGAGTCCAATAGGAGAATATAGTTTGAGTCGGATTGATCGTGTTGATCACAGTCCTGACTCCTGTTCCTGGAGATCTAGCTACTTGCAGAGTTGAGATCCAACCCTGATCCAACACCCCTGTCTGTAATGATCAAGTGCTCCTAAGTCCTGAGGATCTTAATTAGCTGGTTTAGATGTGTTTGATCAGGATTGGAGCTAAACTTTGCAGGAAGGTAGCGGGATTGGGCACCCCTGATCTACACAATAGACAATTTGACCAAAAAAACATTTGCCCAGATAGTTTTGCCTAAAGTGACCGCACCTTAACTCAATCAGGCTATTTATGCAATGGTGTAATGGTTATTTTTTTCAGACTACATCACAATGGACATCACTCAGCATGCTCGAGATGTTGTTGAGATAGTAGAAATGGCCAGCTCTATGGATGAAAAACTGACCCCTCTGAAAGTCTGCGAGGCTTGGATGGGGAAAGGGCCTGCTAAGCGGCGCAAAATGATAAAGGTCACATCCTTGTCACGCTTGGAGGTGGAGTCCATTATCATCCACCTTTTGTTGCATGGCTACTTCAGGTACTTGGACAGATTATGAACCATTTCCTTTCCAGTTTAAAATGTATTATCTAACTCTTTTCTCTTTCATACATAAGTGAGGACTTTAGCTTCACTCCCTACACAACCCACTTCTACTTGAAGTTGGGCCGTAAGGCATCTCTCTTGAAGAACGGCAGTCACTCAATCACTATGAAGATGAAAAGGAGAGAGATGTCACACGCTACCGTAAGACAGTCAACAAAATCCACAGACAGTTTTTAATATTTCATGTACAAGTGGTCCTCTTTTTCTTCTAGCAAATTCTAGATTGAAACTTTTCCTAATAATTGTTTGATTAGTTCTTTCCTGAACCTCTTTCAGTGGTGACGATTGGCCAGATTCAATACAAATATCTCCTCTAATTATTTTGTTACATTTTGCTACATGGTAATACAAATATTTCTTGTATTTGCTCCATTTCAATTGGACTTTTGCTTTATTTAGTTTTGTGCATCAAACTTCAGATTATATTTATTGAATCTGGCCTTTGGTCTCCGTTCTGTAGTATCTACTGATTTTTTTCTTGATCTATTTTATTGTACCTCTTCTAGTCTTATTGTGTTTTAGGTAGATGCCATCAGAGTGTTTGAGGGGAGCATCACAGTTCACTTAGTTAAAACGCTTTTTACCCAGTTACTAACACATCCAAAAAGTGTTTCCTTAGCGTGTCGCTCAGTAATTTCAACACCGAACTACAAATGATTAACTTAATTAACCCTACAAATCGCAAGACCATAAAGAGAAATCAGAAAATTATTTGCCTGCTATTTTCCACTCTACTTTAAAAAAAAACAGGACTTTTATTTTTTATTTTAATGTTTGTTAGATACAAACACCAAAGATACATTGCCAGTTTGGGGGTATAAATTCATTGAAAAAAGAATGCTTGTTTGGCAATGCGTATTACAACATTTTCAAATTTTTAAAACATGAAACAATCAGAGGACAGAAGGCATGAAGTAGATTGTGTACAACAATTTTCTTTTTGCAAAGTTTTGGTCATATTGATCATTTATAGGCCCTAGAAATGTTCTAATGAAATATGATACAGTAGGCTATAATATTTTAATAAATAAGCATTATACTTATAGTTCAACAGAATTTTACAAAGAATGTTTAAGTTTAAGTTTTGAGAGAATAAATGTTTTAAACATTTGATAAAAAAAAATTGTAACACACATTGCCAAACAAGCTTTCTTTTTTCAATGAATTTATACCCCCAAAGGGGCGACGTATCCTAGGGAATTCAAACATTTACATACAGATTATGAAAAATGTAAAAATTTAATTCATAAAATTCCAACATAAATGTAATAAGTCCCCTCCAAATATTGTAAATATGTGAAATGTTGTATAAATGCTGCCCGTGAGCTAAACAAAGAATGTATGAACGAATTCCCCAGATCTAAATATTCACAACAAACACCCTTTCAACATGAAACTAAGAACCGAGACCTACACTTTCCCTGCCTCTCCCCCAGGATACGTCGGCCATTTTAGGGATAAAGGTGCACAATGTAACATTATTTCAGTAAAATATCCAAAAACCACTAGGCCAGTGTTATATATTTTGTTAAGTACTTACAATATCCCAAATGTTTCCAACTATTTGTAAATCGTGAGAAAACTGCTATTTTACCCAAGGAACCTGGACGTGTGAGTGAGTCGCCTGTCAATTGCGTCATCTGCGTTACCCTCAGTTTCCGTTTTATTTTGCAGAAACGCTACTCTCACTGCAGTGTGCAACAAGTGTCATAGCAGTCGCACGAACGCACAGATTAACGTCATAATATAATTTTCAACACACTCCGATGTATCTAATTTGACAAAAAGAGCTGCGTTACCTCATACTCATGACCGGAAAAGCGGAAATGGCGGCACGACTGTGGCATAATAAAAGTCCCACTGCTCGCGAGGCGTGTGTTGCGCTCTTCTTATTAACAATCGCTCCTGCGGCCTTGCTCAGCTCCACAACACTCGGTCCTGCTCTTCTTCATTATACAGTAACATTAATAATCGCATCCATGAACATGATTTCTGCCCGATTCTTTTCCACCGGCTGTGAGGTGAAGACCACAACCTTGGCGTCATCAAACTGCGCTTTTGTTTTGAACAGGCGACCTCTAGCGGACGGAAAAGTTACATAGTGCAGATTTGAGCAGTGAGGGGCGATTTTGAAACGCTGCTTCATGAAGCTTCGAATCTTTTGTTTCGAATCAGTGGTTCCGAGCATGTATCAAACTGCCAAAGTCATGTGATTTCAGTAAACAAGGCTTCGTTATGTCATAACTCTTTCGAAATGTTTCAAAATTTCAATGGTTCGCCGCTGGGGGGTGATGATCTCTGTGACCCCCATGAATCGTGTGGATTCACTGAGATCGTCCCCCCAGCGGCGAACCTTTAAACAAGTGTCTATGGGTTTTACCTGATCTCTGATCTTGGTCCACTGCCAAGTTAGTTGTTAACAACAAAAAAATGCAGTCCCAATGCAAAATTATTAACATAGCTTTCAAACCAATTTATTTCTTTTAGACTAACACTGGAGGTTGGCTTTGTCAAAGATCATACTGTATTCTTCAATTCTTTGATCAGAAACGCTTGAGTGGTGTATGATTTCTGAGCCTTATCAAGAAGAATATTGTCTCAATGTGGCACAGTGGATGCAAAAACTTGGACTTACTCTTCGTTTAAATGGCTCTGAGGTCACAGATTATGCATATAACACCCTCTAAACAACCCTGTCCCAGAAATCATGGTGGATTTGGATCATCTCCAAACAAGGGCCGAACAATAATACAAGCATTTTCCCATCACGAGTGAAACCTCTTCATTTGGAGGTGTTACTTCAGCTACATGATCCCTCATTGAACATGCAGTAACCCCTTTTATTTCTTGTGTTCCTACTGTTTATAGTGACCACTCATCCAAATGACTTTTAAGACCCCAACAGGTAAAAAGCTGTGTGCCGCCCCACAGGTAAAGAAAGTGTCACAAAGTGCCGGGGAGAAAAGTAGTGCCAAAGTAGAAGGAAAAAGACCGGCTGACAGTGACAACAAAAAATCAGTGGCCAAGAAAGTCAAGACTCTTCCCTAATCCGTAAGGAGAAGAAAACAAAAGTACAGTTCACTTACTCTAATTCACAAACGCATGTAGACATTGCCTAAGAAACATTTAAGCGTTTAATGAGGGAAACATCTACCACTTTCTTTCTGTTTTTTTTCCTGCTTGTGCTCATGTTTATACAAGTTAGTCACCTATCATGATTGTTGCACTTGAGAGTTTACATCAAACCTCATTTATCATTTCTTTGCTTTGAAATATTCTTAACATCTTCTTGTGTGTTGATTTGCATGGTGTTTTGTAGAGGAAAATAAACATTAGAATTGAAGCTAACTATAGCCATTAACTTTACTATTGCCCTGCATTCATCTTAAAGACAGATCTACTCATTATAAAAACTCTAATTTCTTCTCTTTCCTCAGGATGTTCAAGCAGTTGATACGCAAGAGGAAGTAGAGACAGCACTGATTGATGTGTCCAACATGGCCATTGAGAGACATAACAAAACTAAAATCCTTAAGAATCACCAAAACATAGAGAAGAGACTCGCTCAAAATCAAAGTGAAAGTCTTGCCTCAGAAGCAAGTGAGTATGTAAAGTCAACCTCTGTATTTGAGGTTGATGTCGAGGTAAATGTCGTACAAGAACAGAATTGTGCAAGCGAAGAAGAACAGTGTCTTAAAAACACCCCCGAACAGCAATCTGCATCACCGAAAAGGATGCGAAAAACGCTAACTCAGAACTGTGCTTCTAATGCTGACCAAGCGAAAGTAAATCTGGTTAGCGCTCCTTCTGAGCTATCTATCATCTCTGCAGCTGCCGTGGAGGAACTTCACCATCTGCGAAGTTACTATAGTAAACAATTAAGAAGAATCAACTACATTTCCCAAGAGCACTTGCAAAGCTCCCAGCCTGGGATGCTGACTTGTATGAGGGAGCCCTTCAAAAGCCTCCATTTCCCTTCGAGGACAACCATAGCCAAAGGTGCCAGGAATTTATGGACTCGTGTTAGTATGAGGAGAAAGCTCATACAGTGAATTATGTTCCCTTTTCTGATTTATGTTGTGTAAACCTGACCTACATTTTTCTATAGTTTGAAGATGTAAACAATCTTTTTGTTGAATAAACTTATTGGGATGATTCTGACTAAATTGTTTGTTTAATACATTGAGTTGTTTTTTTTTTTTTTTAGGTGAAAAAACTGCTGTTGTAACTGCTGGGGTGGTAATTAACACAACAAAACTCCCTCTCTAAAAGAGGTGATAATTTTACCCTTATATTTCACATCTTTCAAACAACCAAGTAGGCCTATTTTTTATTTATTTAATATAACTTTTTAGGGAATGGTCTTTTCTTTCCTTTTTTTGTAGAAACCAAAATTTTTTTTCAGCATTTCTTTTAAATATAAATCTTTTGTAACATAAATATACTATTATTTTTATCAATTTAATACATAATTGCTGAATACATATTTATTTAGTGTATGTTTGGGGGCTCTTATTACAGTTACCACGGACTTTTATTTTGAAATGACGAAGCCTAAACAGATCATGTGCATTTGTTTGTAATGGATGGAAGGTGTATCTGAAATATGAGTGTTTTTACTACTGTTTAAAACATTTTAAATCGTTAGTTTTCAGTGTGTACAGTTGAAAGGTCATGCGCTCGGTAAGTTATGTGCAGCGCGTGAGTTTAGACTTCACAGGAACACTCTTTCCTCATGCCATCTGTCTTGGAGATGCAGATAATGACTCTGTAAGTTACAAAAGTGTGCGTGTGTGTGACAGATGTGAGTTTATGACTAGGTGTGTTATATCTACCAGGTCATATGGCTAGTGGCTTTTATCGCTGTAATATTCACTAGTATCTGTTACAGTAGTTTTCTGTGCATAAAGTAAACCATATGTTTTTCGGCAGTTGAATGAGCTGGTGGTGGGAGACACTAGTGGGAAGCTGTACATCTATAAAAATGATGACTGTAAGCCGTGGATCACGCGAGCATGTGTTGGCATGGTGAGGGGCATCACCTCCACCCTACGGATGTAAAAGGTTGAATAGATGCCATGATGAATGTATTTGGATTAATGAAGCTGTTTTTATTCATAGTTAACATGTGTTGGAGTGGGAGATGTTTGCAACAAAGGAAGGGTAAGATTATTATTTATTCTTTCTCTCCCTCCCTTACAAAAAAGTTTTTACACTAAACCCCTGTAGGTGTGCTGTGGTAACTATCTGGCACCTAGATGTTAGCAGCAGATTCTTTAAGTCCTGTAGGGTACGAGGTGGGGCCTCCATGGATCAGACTTGTTTGTTCAGCACATCCCACAGATGTTCGATTGGATTGAGATCTGGCAAATTTGGAGGCCAAGTCAACACCTCAAACTCAATGTGCTCCTCAAACCATTCCTGAACCATTTTTGCTTTGTGGCAGAGCATTATCCTGCTGAAAGAGGCCACAGCCACCATGAAATACTGTTTCCATGAAAGGGTGTACATTGTCTGCAACAATGCTTATGTAGGTGGTACGTGTCAAAGTAACAATCACATGGATGGCAGGACCCAAGGTTTCCCAGAAGAACATTGACCAAAGCATCACACTGCCTCCGCCAGCTTGCCTTCTTCCCATAGTGCATCCTGGTGCCATGTGTTCCCCAGGTAAGCAACGCACACACACCCGGCCATTCACTTGATGTAAAAGAAAACGTGATTCATCAGACCAGGCCACCTTCTTCCATTGCTCGGTGGTCCAGTTCTGATGCTCACGTGCCCACTGTTGGCACTTTTGGCAGTGGACAGAGGTCAGCATGCACCCTGACTGGTCTGTGGTTGTGCAGCCCCATACGCAACAAACTGCGATGCACTGTGTATTTTGACACCTTTCTATCAGAAGCAGCATTAACTTCTTGAGCAATTTGATCTTTAGTAGCTCTTCTGTTTGATCGACCACATGGACCAGCCTTTGCTCCCCACGTGCATCAATGAGCCTTGGCCGCCCATGGCCCTGTCGCCGGTTCACCACTGTTCCTTCCTTGGACCACTTTTGATAGATACTGACCACTGCAGACTGGGAACACCCCACAAGAGCTGAAGTTTTGGAGATGCTCTGACCCAGTCGTCTAGCCATCACATTTTTGGCCCTTGTCAACCTCGCTCAAATCCTTACTCTTGCCCATTTTTCCTGCTTCTAACACATCAACTTTGAGGACAAAATGTTCACTTGCAGCCTAATATATTCCACTCACTAACAGGTGCCGTGATAATCAGTGTTATTCACTTCACCTATAAGTGGACCATGCACACCCTTTCATGGAAACGGTATTCCCTGGTGGCTGTGGGCTCTTTCAGCAGGATAATGCACCCTGCCACAGCAAAATGGTTCAGGAATGGTTTGAGGAGCACGAGTTTGAGGTGTTGACTTGGCCTCCAAATTCCCCAGATTTCAATCCAATCGAGCATCTGTGGGATGTGCTGAACAAACAAGTCCAATCCAGGGAGGCCCCACCTCACAACTTACAGGACTCAAAAGATCTGCTGCTAACATCTTGGTGCCAGATACCACAGCACACCTTCAGGGGTTTAGTGGAGTCCATGTCTCGACGGCTCAGGGCTGTTTTCAGCAAAAGGGGGACCAACACAATATTAGTCATAATGTTATGCCTAATCGGTGTATATATAAACGTGTGTGTGTGTTTTATTTATAGTAAATAAGTTATTATTTAATACATAATATTAATATATACAAATTAATATTAATTATAGTTAATAGTTTTTTCAATCTAATATGTGTAAGGTTTTTTTAGTAAATAATTATAATATTTTTAAATTCATTATACTTAAATATTATTATTATTAATTAAACTTTTTTTGGCTATGGCCCTGCAGATTCATCATTCATGATGTTAAAAAATAACTAGTACCATGGTACTTTTTTTTGTGTTTTTTCGTTTAAATTAAAAATAAATTCACAAATCTTATGTATTTAAGTCTTTCATGGCTTCACATTTGTAACGTGACTTTTTTTCTGCTCTGGCAGAACCTTGTTGTGGCAGTGGGTGCGGAGGGCTGGTTTCACCTGTTTGATATCAATGCTGCTGTGGCCAAGTCAGACTCCTCAAGTCAGCAGGACGGTTCCATTGGTGACGAACAGAAGCCCAGTTACACCCAGCACATCCCCGCCAATACCAAAGCGATGCTCATCAGTGATATCGGTGAGAAGTTTGCATAAGACATGCTCAAAGATTTCCAAACCTTTTCATGTCATGTGAATATTGTAAAGTGTTTGTGTGTATATCAGATGGAGACGGACGCTGTGAGCTTGTTGTTGGCTACACGGACCGGGTGGTGCGGGCCTTCAGGTGGGAGGAACCTTCTGATGCTTCAGATGTGAGCTCTGGTCAGCTGGTCTTGCTGAAGAAATGGCTTCTTGAGGGTCAGGTACTGAAGTAGATACACCAAGGATCAGGTCAACATTAGGTCAAACAACAATTTCAGCATTTTTATCCACTTTCACCAGGTTGACAGTCTCTCGGTTAACCCGAGTCCAGAAGGTCTCCCTGAGCTCATGGTGTCTCAGCCAGGCTGTGGCTATGCTATTCTGATGTGCTCTTGGACACAAGAGGGCGCTGCAGGACCTGGAGATGAAAACACAGCATCTCCTAGCAAGTGAGAGAATCACAGTGAGGTACTAAATAATTCCATATCCAGAACTGGATTTGGGAGTAATTCAGCTTGTGTTATGTGTACACAGGGAGGGTTCTTCCAGAGATGTTGCCCTTCATCTTACCACCGGACGCATCCATAACAAAAACGTGTCCACTCATTTGATAGGCAGCATTTGCAGAGGTACTGAGAAAGCATGCTCATACACATTTAGATTGCATACTGTGCATGCAGCACGCATATCCTCCTTACAAAGTTTGCAGCTGCCAGAGTATAGTATGTTCATACCAGTTCATAATCAGTTTAATTATTGGTATTGGTCGATATTTGATGTATGATTGTGCATGCTCATTTCCCCTATTTTTCATCTAACACTTACTTAAGTTTTTATCTTTAAAAATATTTTTTACACACAATATTTGTACATTATAATGTTATGATTCAAATTTTATGATTTATCACAATTGATTTTAGCTTGTAGTATATTCTTTTTAAAATTTATTTAGACAGAATAATAAAGAATGTTAGTATTGGCCACTTATTGCTTATTGGCAATAACATGAAAATAATGATCAAAGTATAAAAAATAAATTAATAAATGTTATTTTAATAAAAAGATAATTGTTTTATAATATAAAATATATTTATATTTTTTATAATTGTTTATTTTAATAAAATAAAAAAAAAACGAATAATTGTATATAATATATATATATATTCAAATGTTTTTGTAGTTAATAACATGAAAATAATAATACAATTACCTGTTTATTTTATTTACTTAGTTCTTTTTAATTATTTATGTTTTTTTTAATACACATAAAAACTATTATTTGTGAAATTATATGGGTTAAAAAAGGTGGATATAGTTTATTTATATTAAAAGGTATTTATAGTTATATCATTATTATTCTATATAAGTTGTTGTAATTTTGGTCCATGGCTAATCACAAATCCTTCTCACAACAAATCTTATGACGTAACTTGTTTCTGTTTTCTGCAGGTTCTAAGGATGATTCTTCTAAAGGTGGCCTGTTTGCTCTTTGCACTCTAGACGGTGAGTGTATTAGTCTGCTACATGTCAGAGGTTATTTGATGTAGGGAAAACATGAGCCAAGCACACGCTGTGTTTTCTCTGTGCGCTCTGTTCTTTGGTCACTCTGGGCTCAGGTGTGTATGAAAATTGGCTTCTTACTCCAAAAGTGCAGGCTTTTTTTTCCACATCATTTTCCATGGCCACACAGCACAAATTCAAACCTGATCTTTCTTTTCTTTTTTTTCTTCTTTTTTTTATCAGCAAACTGTTGATAATTGTATGGACAGCAGTGGATTGATGTTATTGATTGGTTAGCTGTTGTTGTTTTTCATTTGCTGTTGTGGTTGTTTTTCACTGAATGTGGATCTTCCAGGAACTCTGAAGCTCATGGACAGCTCTGAGAAGCTCTTGTGGTCTGTGCAGGTGGACCACCAGCTTTTTGCACTCCAGAAGCTGGATGTCACTGTAAGTCTGGATGTAAAGTGTCCCCAAAACGATTTAAGTGCAGATATACAGTATATATAATTGATTCACATATAAAATATCAAACCATCTCGAACAATATTATGTTAGAGCATTTCTCTGTATATGTTACATTAATGTTTGACTACTAGAAAATGCACAAAAATGCTCTACATAATGTGTAATTTTTGTGCATGTGTTAAGGGTGATGGGAGAGAGGAAGTGGTGGCCTGTGCCTGGGATGGCCAGACTTACATCATCGATCATACGCGTATGGTGGTCCGGTTCCAGTTTGATGAAAATGTGAATGCATTCTATGCGGGTGAGCTTCTCTTATAGTCTTTATCAGAATGAATCTTATAATTTTTTATCAAGAACATGTTTGGGAACATATTCACCCCCAAATATAAAAAAGAATATAAATCGTATAAATAAAATATTACCTTTTTTCTTTAAGAAAATATTTTCCATTGAGAGATTATTTTCAATTAAATTCAAAGCATATTTTTACCCAAACTCTCATTACTGTAATTAAAAAACATCTCATTCTATTCATGATATTTGTACATATACAAAAAATGTGTTGTTACACTTTACAGCATGATCAAATCCTTGTTTAATATTGGCCCAACAACATTTACCCCCAGTTTCACAGACAAGGGATAGTTCACCCAAAAATGAAATGCATCTCTTTAACTGTTCACTGCCATTAAAGCTTGGAAGAGCCAGGCCATTTTTTAAGATGACTCAGATTGTGTTCATCTGAAAAAAGAAAGTCATATACACCTAGGATGGCTTGAGGGTGAGTAAATCATTGGATAATTTTCATTTTTGGGTGAACTATCCCTTTAAGCCTAGTCCCAGACTAAAATGCATGTTTGAGCTGTTTTAACTGAAAGCAACTTCCACTGACAGATCTTAAAATATGTCTAATATTGTCTAAAGATGCACACCAGTATTTATTAAAAAATGCTCCTAATGCACTTGTATAGAAGCTACTTAAATGTCCTAATTGTTCTAAGGCCTTATCCTGGCTTAATCTAAGCCCTGTCTTTGAAACCAGGCCAGCATTCAAATGTCCATTTAATCTTTAATATTTGGCCACTTCCTTACGATAAACATGTTACAGCCACTGTAATTTCTTCAACATGTGGACATCAAAACATGTGAATTCAGAGCAAGTGTTTAAAATCTTATTTTGAAATGTTGATGTATTTAGAAACATATTGATGTGTTCTCCAAAGTTGGCATAGATTTATAAACGATTTGTGAAATGGCGCACATTGCGTTCCCAGATGAACATTATAAGCAACCCAAATGTGTGTGTGTGTATGTATGTGTTGACACACATACATGTATACACACACACACATCTCTGCATAAAAAGACTATTTTCCTTTTAATATTACTTTATATGTTAGTCGGAGGGCCTGCAGGGTGGGAAATAGCCTCATTTCTATAACTGTCTCTTTCACTTCTGCTTGCTACTTTCTGTTCCTTTTATCACACCTTTTTCTCTCTCTTTCTTTCATGGCAGTGCACATTGAAGTATTGAAACTGTTGAATTAAGATGATCAAATGGACAGAGAGATGTGATGCGCACAAAAACGTCATGACTTGCATTCATGTTGACATTGAAAGGCACTGACTCATGTACAACAAAGCCTCACACAGTACTTGTAATGTTTATCAGCTCATACACCTGTGTCTTCATTTTCATCTGGTGAAAAGTCAGAAAACAGACCTGGTGGGAGCTTGCGCTCATTAAAATTCAGCGCCAGTCTCTGTGAGTCTGCTGTATGATGGGAATGTCGAGGAGAGGTGATGCGCTTTCACGGAAAGTCTCTCTGGAGAAAAACATATTCTAATGCTAAACAGATCAGACGCCGCGTGAAGCGTTTTGCAGAGGTCTAATTTGATTTAATAAGCATTCATTCAAGCTTATCAGCTTGATCAATGTTTTTATATTAGCAATTATAGTAAAAAGAGGCTAAAATGATGTATTGACCAATCACAATCCAGATCTATTCATTTTATATATTGAATATATTGAAACATTTGCTATTATTGTCTTAATCCTTATTAGGTTAATGTTAACCAGCATTAAATTACTAACTGGATCTCCATGTCAGAAATATCAAATCCAGCCCCGGATGCCGGATCTTGTCAAAAGATATCCGTTTTGTCTGGTATGCAAACCAGCAAAACCTGTCAACAGCATGTCTTGTCTGGCACCTCAAGACTTCTATCAGCCTGAGAGTTTGACTGAGAAAGCCAGGGAAGAGCAGACGCAGGAGGCGAAGTACGAAGTGATGATGATAAAAATAGCAACGTTTATTGAATATTAGTTGCGCATGTCTCAATGCTCAGACTTCATCTAGATGTTACACCTCGTCTGGATGTTACACTTTGTCTGAACAGTACAATTCCAACAAGTGTTGTTATACCAAGGGAAAAACTATGGAAAATTCATCCCTTTACAACATCAGCCTGTGACGTTAAAAACCTTGAAATGGAGACATTCTCATATGCATGAAGACAAACATCGCTTCAAACCACTCAAACATAGGATTCAATTAATATATATTAATAATATATATTAGTGCTGTCAATCAATTAAAACCTAATTAAATTCAAAATTTTTCTGTAATTTAATCGCAAGTTTTTTATATTTTTATATTCATTTTAAATATTTGTTATAATGGCTTTTTTTATGAATGAAGGCCAATATCACTAATACTGATACTGGTGTCTCTATGAAATAGTGATTTTTTTTTTTACATTATAGACATTCAACATTACAGTATAAATGAAAGCTATCAGTTTCAACATTTATTAGGCTTTAACCCCTTAACTGTCACCCCCTTTTTGAGAATAGTCATGAAAATGCACTATCCAAACTTAAAGGGCTGTAATTCAAGAATGCTTTGTTTTAAAGAAGACACTCAGCAGATTATTGCTGCATTGAAATCATTTAAAAATATGAAAGTATGAAAAAGTTATGGAAGTTTAAATGTACTGTAAATTAAAAATACTGTAATAAATATTTTTATTTTATATAAAATATATTTTTTACAAAAAAAGTTACTCTAAAATTACTTTAAAATCAAAGCCATATGTCTAACCAAGTTGTGTTCCAAATTTGAAGTTGATATCACAAAAATTGAAGTCCCCCATGAGATTTTGTTTAGGCGCTATACCACAAATAGCCACCGGGTGTCATCCACATTGCATTGATTGTTTTTTGATGTAGTTTCCTGTAAATTTCTGTCCAAATATAACTTCCATCACAAAACAGTCACCAAATATGGAACCTTGAGACTCAGATCTTTCCGACGATATGTGTTTTGTCAAGATTAGAAAAGATTTTGATTATAAAGTAGTTAAAATACATTTTGTAATGCGAAACATGACGCCGCCCACTAGAAGAATTTAGAGTACCGTTTCCATGGTAATGCAACGTCTGATTTCAAAACTGTTTTCACAGGATGAATTTTGAGTTCGTAAGCTTTCAAATGATACCTAATTTATGATAATTACTAAAATATATGATACGAAAAAAAGGCAATCAAAAAAAGAGCACCAGACGTGACAGGCGTGACGGGACGGTGACAGTTGAGGGGTTAAAAAATAACTTAATTTAAAGGGTTAGTTCACCCAAAAATGAAAATTCTGTCATTTAATTACTTACCCAATTAGTTAACCGATTTCAAAGCACTGCATCATGAAGCTTGGAAGCGTTATGAATCAGCGAGTCGAATCATGATGCGGATCGCGTGTCAAACCGCCAAACTGCTGAAATCACGTGACTTTGGCGATCCAAACTTCTGAATCGACTCACTGATTCATAACGCTTCGAAACTTCATGATGCAGTGTTTTGAAATCGGTCATCTCTATATAAGTCGTTATTAAGGTTTTTTTTGCGCACGAAAACTATTCTCATCAATTCATAAAGTTATTGTAGAACCACTGTAGTGAGATGGACTTTGTAACGACGTCTTTAGTACCTTTTATGGGTCTTGAGAGTGTAAAGTGCATTGTGCCAATGGAGGCCTTGTGTTCCGAAGATGAACGGAGGTCTTACGGGTGTCAAACGACATGAGGGTAAGTAATTAATGACAGAATTTTCATTTTAAACACTTTAAGTGAATTTAAAAAAATCTTCCAACTTAAAACCCATTGTAATAAATGAAATTTAGTTGTGGCCTTCCTACATGTCTAACAGGTAGGAAATATACAGAAATTGAATAAAGTTATCAAACAGTCTGCACTGCATAAATAATACATTAAATATAGATGAATCCTTTTAATCAAAGCTACCCTTGACAGACAGCACAGCAACTGGTTTATTAGGCTGCTGTCACTTTAAGATCTGCTGCTGCTGAACATGATGCTTATCTTACGTGCTTTCACTCACCGCCTGCGGTCAGAGCCGGCGGCAGAAACAAATCAATGGACGGGCATTTAATATTCTTGGGGGGGCCTAATTATGACATCCAATACATTTTTCTATAGGACAACAACCAACTATTGCTACAACAGTTTCACGGCGATTTCAATATCCTAACTACAATTAGCCTATTGCCCACTCATTTTTCGGTTACTGAAGATATCATGTTACAGTTATAGCCTTGGTCTGCATTGTTCCGTGAACACAGCATGCTATAAGCCAACTTCCTAATAACAGCCTAATAGTCACAAATCTCAGGTTAAGTATTAAATCAACCATGCATAATCAACTAAGACACACTCACACACATATAGCATATCAGTAGCTGCGTTTCCATTACAGATTTGCGCAGCTGTTTTGCGCTATTATCTAAATATAAATAAAAAACTATTTCGAAATATTTTCAATTCACAATTTCAATTTGCGCAATTTGAAAGGTAATGTAAACACGGCTAGTGTCAAATGCATAATTTACACCACAGCTGGTGCAACTTAAGAAGAGTAATAAAACCAACTGCCCTACTCACGTTCTTAATACAGCTGAAGTTGACGTTTTTGGGAGTGGAATCTCATAAAAAAAACATAGCTTGGATCATGACTGGTGCTGCTAGCCGAGGCTCCACCACCTTCTGTCGTTGTAGCAGGTGTTTCAGGCGCACAGGTGTCAGTTTCTTCCCTCCAGAAGCTGACGATTTGAAAAAGCTTCGTATATCCATATTTTAATATTTTCACTTTCACGATTAATTTAAATTTAACCTAGCTAGCTAGCTTAGGCAAAACCGAGCGCACGTCACTTCGCTATAACTTTACCGAGATGCTGCCGTTAGAGCGGGTCAGCGGGAAACCCCTTTTTTGTAAACAATCAGTCAAACTTCGCGGGTGTTTTTTTAAATAAGATTATGAGTCAAATATTACACTTAAATACACACATCGATATATATATATATATATATATATATATATATATATATATATATATATATATATATATATATATATATATATATATATATATATATATATATATATATATATATATAAATATAAATACTACACGTAAATTATTATTATTTTTTAAATCATTTTTAAATGTAAATTTGATGGAGGGGGGCACAGGAGCTCTGTGGGCGGGCCCGGCCCCCTAAGGCCCGCCCATAGCGCCGGGAGTGCCTGCGGTTTCGACTCATGACCGGGAACAAACAAACACACTTGCAGAACTCCGGAAAAACAAACTCCATCCAATGTTTCCTTAACGCTGGGTTATTTCAGAAGCTGAACAAGATTATCTTTCCCTCACGACCAGAAACACACTTCTTTAGTGACATTGTTAATGTTGTGCCGACAGCTTCCGAAATCCGAACAAAGCACATTGATGTGCGTGCTGCCGCACTCTCGCTCTGCCCATTTGGAGTTCCACCCTTTTGGACATAATACATGGCCAAACTTCGGGAAAAAAAAACTTTCCAAAACTTGTTCGATTAGTTTTTTGATTTTTTTTTTTTTAAATGTTGGCCATGTTTAGCATGAGAATCCAATTCTTTAACCGTGTAAATACCGTTAGACCCCCCCCCACACCACCACCATTCAACATTTATTATATATAGATATTATTGTTTAATTACATTTTTATTTTTGCTTTTAGTAATAAAATCTGTTATGTAATATGTCCTCTTTGTCATGATCTTATTTCCTCCATTAGGTCAGTATGCATGTAAGGACGGGAGGAACAGCCCCTGCCTGGTCTACGTGAGCTTTAACCATAAGATCTATGTGTACTGGAGGGTGGAGCTGGAGCGGATGGAGCCCACCAACCTGCTGAGTGTGCTGGAAGAGAGACCCGAGTATCCAGACCTGCTTCACAGACTGGGAGTGGGTGAGTGGACGTCTGTGTGTGTGTGTGATTGTTCACCATCTGGATGAGCAGGGGAAAAGATAGGATGCATAGGCAAGATCAAGTTTCTGAATGCATTTATAACTGTGCAAACTTCATATTATGAGTAAGTAATAAGCACTCATCTAGATAGCATATGCCAAAATATATTTATGAAACGCATGCTTTTTAGTGTTGTAGCTAGGGATGTTTTGTCTGTTATTTAGCTGATAATAAATTGCTTTAAACTCCAATCTAGATTTTACATTGTAAAATGTACTGTGAGAAAAATAACTTTCTGTTTGGACTGGTGTAAAAAATAACTCCTGCAATGTTCTTCTGAAAGAATTTTCATGCTAATTCCACCACAGAGGCTGAAGAGACTCTTGAAATCGTGTTCTTGCGCCCCGTCATTTCAATTTCTTGGCACGCGGCACAATTTACCTTAATTTTCGAAAGTGTTTGACTGGGCCGAAGGGGGGTCAGGTCATTCTGCTCACTCAGACTCCTGCCACATACACAGTTGTTAATGAAAAGCCAGCTTGACTTCCTGGGGCCACTGTTAATTATTCATCCTCTGAGTCTGATGTGCTCCCACAACGTGATTTTCAAAGCGTGATTAGCTAACGTGCCACGGGACGCAGCCGCCATGAACGCCTGCAGGTGAGAGGAATCACGAAAGATGGAGTGCTGTAGTTGCTAGACGATTTGTGATGTTAATATAAGTAGAGATGTATGGCAAATGAGGCGTTTAAAGCTGAGGTGTTCACCAATAAATGAGGATTGTGTTTACTTTGTTCTCCTTGAATATTTAAAAATGTATTTTTCATGTTAGAGACGGCTTTTAATTCTAGGTTCATGACTGACGCCTTTTTAATTCCTAATGGGAACATTTGAAAAAAAATGACTTTTGAAAAATGAATTTTAATTAGTGGATTGGAGGGTTTGTTTTAGTTGAATTTTACTATTATATAAAATGACTATTTATGCAAATGTATTCAAAAGAATATTAAAAAAGCATTAGGCATGAATTAATATTGAGGCTTTTTGGAGCTCTGATGCCCCTAACCTCCCACAATTCGTTTCTTGCCACTCTTAGTTTCCAAAATATCTTGCATGAGTCTAAAATGGATTCTATTTTATAATTCATTTACACAATGCCCTCGGCCTGTTTCTGTGCGCACACACACAGGCACACGCACACACACACTCGCGCTTGAAATAAGCTTTGGTTTGTTTGCACACCGTTTTCAGTGTTTTACATCCTGCAGGAAAGCTGTATATTATCACTATATAAAAGCATAAAAACTACATGGGTGTGTTTGTTTGTGCACCTTACAGATATCAGTGATACAGTAGCAGTTCGAAAACTCATTGGAGACGTGCTCTACAAGAACATACCGAAAGACGACACAGAGTGAATCACGACTCACGAACACGATCTTCATTTCTGTATATAGACTTTTAATAAAACTACATCAGGATGTTTCCTCTGTGTCTTTGCCTGTCATTTGCTGTTATTGCTTTTTCAGTCCGTTCATCCTGTTGGTTCTGTTGAAATTGGTGGAATATGAATCATTCCCATTGCAGTCGATTTTTATACCCCCTTCACATCATAATAATTATATTTTAATACCGTTTATATACACTGCCGTTCAAAAGTTTTTGATCTGTAAGATTTTTAATGTTTTTAGAAGTCTCTTATGTTCACCAAGGCTTTTATTTTAATAAAAATACAAAAAACAGTAATATTGTGAAATATTATTAAAATGTAAAACAACTTTTCTATTTGAATATATTTTAAAATGTAATTTATGTGATGCAAAGCTGAATTCTTCAGTGTCACATGATCCTTCAGAAATCATTCTAATATGATGATTTGCTGCTCAAGAAACATTTATTATTTATTATTATCAATGTTGAAAACTGTTGTGTAAAAATTTTTTTTTCAGGATTCTTGGATGAAAAGAAAGTTCAAAAGAACTCTATTTATTTTAAATATAATCTTTTGTAGCATAAATGTCTATACTGTCACTTTTGATCAATTTAATGCATACTTGCTGAATAAATGCATCAATTTCTTTAAGTTATTTCCCAAAAAAAAAAAATTCTTACTGACCCAAAACTTTTGAACGATGGTACAATGTTGCAAAAGCTTTTTGCTTTAACGCAAATTTTGTAAAAAGTTACCGATTTGATTTCAAAAAGTTCTTTGTAGCAAGAATGACCCTTTAGTTGGAGAGGTATCGATTATTACTGTGTGGTGTTGAACTCCAGGTGAAGAGTAATGGCTAGGAATAGAGCAGAAAGCCTCCTCTTTCCAGGGGAAGACTGGAATCCTTGTGTCTGTAATGTAGGAGAAGCCCAGGGGGAGGATTCTGTGTCCCACCACCTGCTCTGAGCCTGTGGAGCTTCATGCATTATCGATGGATTATGGAGATACTTTGCTTTCGGGAGTGGAGGAGGACACATTGAATTCAGCTTTTGGGTTTGTGTGTGTGTGTGTGTACTTCAGGGCAAGAGCAATGTTTAGCTCAGGTGTCATCATGCATTATGGGGTTTCTTGCTGCTGAGGAGGGAGGACGGATTGAAGTGTGTCCGTGTCTGCAAATTCAGTTGTACTGAAACACTGTCAGTCCCCTGTGTGTCAGTCTGCCCTTGAGGCGTATCAGAGCTCTGCACTGCATTTACCACAGAACACTGGGGATATAGGTGTACTCCAGACACCGCTTATGTACTTTAGTGAACACAAACATTTCTTTACCCTTTCCAGAGTTCACACGCTGGTGTTCAGAAACTGTGAATCTTGTGAAGATGAACGAAACCGATTATTAAAATGAGTAAATGCTAAACTTAACGTGTTTATTTGGCTTTTGCAATTCAGATTGGGCCTTTACGATGTATCCCTTAACAGACATTTGCAAAAACATGGTTCTCTCAAAACAAAATTAAAATAAATTATAATCTTATAATTGTTATTTTATAATTATAACGTACGTTTTGGGAGTTCATTTTTAGTCCATCTCTGCAAAACGGACTTCAGGATGGTCTAAAATGAACTCCCAAAACGTACTGCCAGATTCTCGAAGATGAATTCTTCAAACAGTGGTACTAGAGGATGTGGTGCTGGTCCTTCAAGAGTCACTCTCAACCTATCTGTCCATAAAGCCTATAAAAAAACCTTCTTCATGTATTTTACAACACTTCAGCTTGTGATTCTTATCTAGTGGGGGTCATTTTTTAGGATTCTTTACCTAACTGAAGTCTCTGAGATCCTGACACCTTGCACTTCTGGAGACTCCAGGTAGGTTGCAGCTCTGGAAAATGGTGGCGCTGGAGACTAAAGGGTTCCTGATGGTTTCACCCTTAATTCTTCACCTTAATTCTTAATTCTTTTGCAGTTAACAGGTGTCTTTTCTCCGCCACATGTTTTTGTCAGATCCTGCTGACCCAACGAGCATTTCACTGTCCAATGGTCATGCCTTAACTGCAATGTCTAGTATTGCATCCTTCTCATGGGCATTTAATAATTTTTGACTTTTCAGTCTGAGTTAAATCTCTTTTTTGGCTCAATTTATCTGTAAAAGAAAACATGCCTAATAATTCTGCACACCTGAATATAAGGTGTTTTTCATTTCCAGCCTTCATGAACAATTATATATCACTTATACATTATTAAATACTAAATCAATAGTAGTTATTAGGATTACTGTGGTTTGGAATTGGTCAAATGTGCCTGGAAAAAAAATATGATCAGAAAATCAACGTGCCTAATAATTCTGCACTCCCTGTATATACATTTTTATTTTTATTTGAAAATGACCGATGGTTTTGCTATAAAGACCCTATTCCTTGTCTGGGATCGCGCAGAGCCTCTGAAGCCTTTTGAAACTGCATTGATTTGGACCTTCAACATTTTGGTTGCCATGGAAATCTATGATGCAGAGAAAATCCTGGAGTGTTTTCCTCAAAAAACTTCATTTCTTTTCGACTGAAGAAAGAAAGACATGAACATCTTGGATTGGGGTGAGTTAAATATCAGGAAATTTTCATTTTGAAGTGGACTAATCCTTTAAGTGACTGGAATTTAGCTTGATCCCTCAGACACCCAAAAAAGCCATGCACAAAATGATTTGCCCTTAAAAGTGCAGAGTAAAGACACTGAATAGTCAGCACTCTCGTCAGTCTTATCAAAGCTACTTCCTGTTTTACCGTAAATGGGCACAGTAGCCCTCAGAGAAACTCCTCAGGGTCACACTGTCGATTTAGTGGCGTTGTGATATCCATGAGGGCTTTGGCTGTGGCCGTATTATTGATAGTTTTTAGTATGGAAACTTTTATTATGACATGTCTTACTAACACATTGACTTTCTGACCTTTTTTTTTAATAAATGGGCTGCGCATTTGCTTAATTCCATGTGAACTGAACTTGTTGCCAGGCTGTAAGAAAACATTGGGCAAAAAACTAGCTGATGTGAAGCCAGCAGATTGCTGACCCAGAGACCAGACCACCCTTGGGAATCTCTCCAGCCTAAATATGTTCAAATCTGTTTGTTTATGCTGTAAACTTTAGCAGTGTGTCTGTATCTGAATGTATTAAAAGTCTCAGGTGTTACTGATTGTAAAAGCAAAGAAATCTTTTTTTTTTACTATCTTTACTGATGAGTGGCTTCAGTCTGGCCACTCTACCATACAGGCTTGATTGGTGGAGTGCTGGAGATGGTTGTTCTTCTGGAAGGTTCTCCTCTCTCCACAGAGAAACGCTGGATCTCTATCAGAGTGACAATCGCGTTCTTGGTCTCCTCCCTGACTTAAGGCCCTTCTCCCCCGATCACTTAGTTTGGCCGAGCGGACTGCTCTAGGAAGAGTCCTGGTGGTTCCATACGTCTTCCATTTACAGATGATGGGGGCCACTGTGCTCATTGGGACCTTCAATGCTGCAGAAATTGTTCTGTACCCTATTATTCAGTACCTGATTAGAAATCCCAAAAATTGTTTGATGTAGGCTACATCGTCTTGAACTATGTTATTACGACAATTGTCTTTTTAAAGGTCCCGTTTTTCGTGTTTTTTTTTAAGCTTTGATTGTGTTTACAGTGTGCAATATAACGTGTTCATGTTTCATGTGTAAAAAAACAGTATTTTTCACACAATTTACTTATCTGTATACTGCTGTTTTCAATGTCCTCAAAACGGCCTGAGAATTTCCTCGTTCTATGAAGTCCCTCCTTCAGAAATACGTAACGAGTTCTGATTGTGCCAGCGGTTCCCGTGTTGTGATTCGACAGCAGCTTAGGGCACGGTGCCCGGGAAGGTCACCCCTCTTACCATAACGGGGAGATGAACGCCCTCAAACTACAGCCCCTGAAGGCCAAACAAAGGTGATTTGACTCCGGGATGAAAATAACAGCGTCTGAACGACATGGCGACAAACGCAACCGAACTGAACCGAACCGAACCGAACGCAACACTTCTTCTCCACGAGGGAGCAACAAGACCACGCCCCCTTTTTCGCGTATTCTTGTGGGCGGAGGTTAGTCGACAAACTGTTCTACTGACGTCATTAAAGCAGGATGTACAGGGATGTAGTCCAAACCGGCCGTTCACTGTAGGCTTTGAAAGGGAACTTCTGTTAAATAAAATATCTCGCTTGGCATTGAACTTTGAGCTTTATAATTTTACAGGTATTATTTATGCTCTAACAGCAACATTACACACTAACTAAAGTTTGAAAAATGGGATCACGAAGAACAGGACCTTTAAAGCTTCAGTCCGTAACTTTTTGCGCTCTAGCGGTTAATACACAGAACTGCATGCGTCTTGTGGAAGAACATTGCAGCCGGGGCTACTTCTCTCTGTTTATGTCTATGGCGAGTCACGCGGGGACTGTGCTCCTCCGCAGCGGCCTGAAATAGTCCCAATATAAACACTTATCATAAGTGTACCATAATGATTCAGGGTAAGACAAGAACACGGTTTGGAAAATGGATTTATGTTGTACATTCTCATTACATCATTTTTGTAAATCTTGAACACATAAAAAGTTACGGACAGCAGCTTTAAATTGTTACATATAATAGAATTGTAGATTGCAAAATGAAACATTTGGGGTTTTTTTATGTTAGCTTGTGTTTTTCTGGCTAACCACACACTATACATACTTAGCACACTGTTAGCTGATTAGCATTTTAGCTTATCCCTCAGAACATGTTCAAATTAGACTGTTAGCTTAGCCTATATCCTGCACAGATTTTCAAATTAGCCTGTTAGCTTAGCCTGTACCCTACACAGATGTCTAAACTAACCTGTTAGCTTAGCATATATCCTGTGCAAATGTTTATATTAGCCTGTTAGCTTTTTTTGGTTTGATCAGGCATTACAAACAGCTACATTCTGAACTAAATTCCAGAGGACAAATGAGGCAACTAAAAGTTGGTATGATATAGTGACCATCATATTTTGTGTCTGTGGTTGAAACTCCTCAGGCTGTGCCAGGTGCTGCTCTTTTGAAAGTGTTTTTGTGTGAATTTCATCACACAGCCTGAAGATACCATTGTGCCACGTACTCGTCGTTTCAATTTTTCGGGGCACAGCAACAAATTGTTTTCATTTCAAAACCATTTGATTGGGTCAAAGATGGTCAGATAAGATTTCTTAGCGAAGATGAAAATGAATGCACCTGGGAAGAGAGAAAAAAAAGGTGTGCTGTCTTCTCACTGCTCTCCAGAACTGTGCGACAGACTCGGTTCAGCTAGAAATTCAGACTCTGCTGAGTTGGAGACTATGGCAACTGACAGCCTGGAGCAAAGCTCTCTAGGGGCCATTCTGCCTATTTGCACACAAGGACTTGTGCATGTGCAAGTGTCTCTTCTTGGGTTTGTGTTAATGCGGATGACGTGTGTAATGCATCAAGGTTAATTGCATCAATGAGCGTTTACTGTCTGTGGTGCTTGAATGTGACTCATACTATGTAAATGATTGTAATGTCAATTCTGCTTGGTCTTATGACTCATCAGCAGACACTTTCTCATTTGTTATGGATTATTGAAATGTAATGAAAAATGCAAATGTGGTCTTTAGTAATTCATAAGTTTAAAATTTCGGTAACACTTTATAATAACTATAGTGTAATAAAGTACTAACAAATCATTTACAAACTATTAGTAGTTAACACACACCCACACAGTGGGACTTTCCATAGAAATAATGAGTTTATACTGTGCAAACAGCATTCTTTCCCATAAACCTACCCCTAATCCTTATTGATGTATTTGAACAATGTGATCTTATAAGTATTTGTATGTAATTCATATTGACTTGTGATAGGCTTAATTTATTTGTAAACATTTTTATGAACTCTTAATAATAATGCAATTTAAATGGTTAGTTCACCCAAAAATGAAAATAAGCCCATGATTTACTCACCCTCAAGCCATCCTAGGTGTATATGACTTTCTTCTTTCAGACGAATAAAATCTGAGTTATATCAACAATGTCCTGGCTCTTCCAAGCATCATGATGGCAGTGTAGCGCCCCGCGCCTCTCGCAGTTCAAAATTCTTACGCTATGTCAGATGAGCTGTTGTGCAATGTTGTCAGACGTGGCTTTAGCATTTTGAACTGTGAGAGGCGCCCGGGAGCTTAGCCTGGTCCTACCTGACTCTCGTACATTTCATTTGTACAGTGAGTCTGGCCACTCTCCATTGACAAGTGTCAATCGACAATCGACTTGACAAGCAGCTCGAAGGCGGGAACTCTGTTGAAGTTTAAAACTATTGGATCTGCGAATCGCTAACCAACGTCATCATTCTCAGCCACTCCCTCTGTCCGCTGATTGGACCAGTTAAAATTGGACCTGAGAAAACCAGAAAATATACCGCAATCTCAGACGGAGTACTGAAGGAAAATGAAAATTGAGTGGAAGTACGTAGGAGGGCAGAGCCAGGCTAGCGGGAGCTACACTTTTTCCGTAAGTTGAATATGGAAGGCGATTTGCCGGAAGCTAGATAATTTACTTTATAAAGTTTTAAATATGGATATTTTTCTTACACAAACGCATTGATTCGCTTCAGAAGGCCTTTATTAACCATGTGGAGCCGTGTGGAGTAGTTTTATGCACTTATATGGACTTCCAAAACAGCAACAGTCACTGCCATTAAAAAAGCTTGGAAGAGCCAGGACTTTTTTCATATAACTCTGATTTTGTTCGTCTGAAAGAAGAATGTCATACACCTAGGATGACTTTAGGGTGAGTAAATCATGGGATAATTTTCATTTTTCGGTGAACTAACCCTTTAATGTGGACTGGGTAAACCCAGCCTGATCTGCTGGCGATTTGATTTCGCCCTGCAACTCAGTCTGGAAACCCGTACATTCATTTCTACTGCTTCTGTTACACTTTTGCGGGAACCAATCACAGACTGGCTTATCCACCTGGAGTGCTATTGGCGGGTTTAACACGATGACGGATAGAGAAGCGATGGGTCGTTGCCCGTTGATCACGCCTCTTATGGTCTGATTGGTTGAAGGGCTATCCAATTGTGTACAGTCATATATGTACAATATGTACATAATTGTGTACAATTATGCAGTAGAAAATACATAGCAGACTCCCCAGACCAATGTTCAATTTTAAATTGAGCTTAGTCTGGTGATAGCCAGACAACCTTTAATGTCCAATAAAGGTTGGTTTAAAACATTTTATGTATTTTTCCCATTTTCCGTGACCTAATCTAAAGTGATAACTATTTACAGTTAATACATTGTTAACAAAGCATTATTTAACTCTTTACATATGAGCTAATTAAACAATAACACTTAATTGTTAATTACAGTGACAATGAATGAAGAACTTGTGTGTGTGTGTGTGTGTGTGTGTGTGTGTGTGTGTGTGTGTGTGTGTGTGTGTGTGTGTGTGTGTGTGTGTGTGTGTGTGTGTGTGTGTGTGTGTGTGTGTGTGTGTGTGTGTGTGTGTGTGTGTGTGTGTGTGTGTGTGTGTGTGTGTGTGTGTGTGTGTGTGTGTGTGTGTGTGTGTGTAGTCTATGTATTAACTACAGCTTATAAACTGTTAATTAACTATTTGCAAATTAAAATACTTTATTGCATAGGTATTATAAAGTGTTACTGAAATTTCAGTGAAAAAAAGATTGACCTATTATCTCGACTTCTGCTGCATCTCTCAAATCAGATATGTTGCTTATTGCCACGTTAGACATCATCTTTCAACATCAAACAAATATCATTAGTTCTTGTAACTAAACATAATCAAACCTGCACTGTATTTGATTTGAGAGCTGCTGCAGAGGGGAAGATTATTATTACAAATGAACAAGCAGTTATTAAAACGTGTTGCATGCTTATCACATGCTGTTCTTGTTTTTTTTTATCTCATAATAATGCCAATTAGAACCTACCCTGAAAAATGAAACCAGAAAATAGATTAAGTTAGGGTACACAATTATGTGGTACATTTTGTTATCTACTTTATCTTCAATGAACCCAGTTCCTCTTTATGTGCAATAGAGAAGCCCTTAATTAATACCGCTGGCTTCTTATAACCCAGTCACTTTTGATCGTGCTGAGAAGGGAGTGAATCATAAAAGATTATGCCTTCAAATCCCTGTAACTAATGCCTGCGTCTGTCTTCCTCCCTTGCATCCGTGCACATTCGCATGTGGAGAGAGAGAGGGATTCCAGCCTGTTGATTGACAGTGTGGCGTCATCTTAAAGATGCTCCACAAGTCGGTTTCCTCATTTCCAGCCATTTCCTTAAAGGACACTTAACTCCTATACTGCTAGTCCTAGTCCCTCATTCCATCATTTCATCAGCCCCCTCAGAGGCGCTCATGTCTATGCAAACACAAATGGCAGTTTTAATAAGCCCCTATGTTTATCCCGCTGGCAGCGGGGTTTCCGTTTAATGCGTTCCTCTGTGGTGGTTCCTCTGTGGCTTGTGCTGTTAGAGGTGCAAAGCTCATTAGATCTTGATATTAAAGACCGCTGTGGTCCTTCCGTGTTCTGCTGTTAGCCATGTTCATTAGGCCTACAGACAGGAAGATGGCCCTTTCCTCTTTATTCCTCCTTCGCTCCATGTTGGACTTGCCGTGCATGCAAGTCTTTTTCTCTAATCAGTGCTTCCTTTTCCACCTGCATGCCCCAGGTGGATTTTGCCCGATCCCTGTGGGGTGTTCTCGGCAAGGGGACGGAAACATCACAACGCCTTTGGTGGCGGAAGGGTGTGGGGTTGAGAAAGGGTTGGCAGATTGCCTACACAAGTTCTGTTTATTTCTGTTCTTTTCTATCAAGGTGTCAATCAAAGCTTGACCCTTGAACCCACCTGTGAGGGAGCTCATTCCCTGCCTGTTAGTCTCATACATCTGCTGCACTCCCTCTGGATTTCCTGTTCACACTTCAGATAACACCCATACAAAAAGTGTCCTGTCTGTTGTCGATTCAGTAAATAAATAAGCTAAATGTTGCTAAAATTTGATTCATTTGAGGAGCGATACAGAAGAATTTTGTCTTGAATGCAAACAATATTTTTTATTTTAAATAATACAAATAGCCTACATTAGCCTATCGACTCAACAGCCACTTTGTTAGGTACACCTGATCAACTGATCGTAACGCAAATATCTAATCAGCCAATCACATGGCAGAAACATGAGCATGAGCTGCTTTCGAAATAGGCAGCTGACTTGTATATGAAGATGCTCTCTAAGGAGGCAGGAAGTGAAGCTAACATTGGATTCGGACGTGCCTTGATGCCTTCCTGCCTTGAAATGTGTCCTCTGAAGGCAGCATTTCCAGTTTTCGGATGCAGCCATGGTCAAGACAATGCTGAAGTTCAAACTGAGCATCAGAACGGGGAAGAAAGGTGATTTAAGTGACTTTGAACGTGCCATGGTTATTGGTGCCAGACGGGCTGGACTGAGTATTTCAGAAACTGTTGATCTACTGGGATTTTCACACACAACCATCTTTAGGGTTTACAGGGAATGACCAGAAAAAGAGAAAATATCCAGTGAGCGGCAGTTCTATGAACGAAAATGCCTTGCTGATGCCAGAGGTCAGAGGAGAATGGCTGGTTCAAGCTCATAGAAAGGCAACAGTAACTCAAATAACCACTTGTTACAACCGAGGTATTCAGAAAAGCATCAAAAGTCTGCTAAGAGGCTACAATTCGCAATGGCTCACCAAAATCAAACACTAGAAGATTTGAAGATGACCTGAGTCTCGATTTCTGCAACATTCAGATGGTAGGGTTAGAATTGTTTGTCGTAAACAAACAACATTAAAATGATGGATCCATCCTGCCTTGTGCAATGGTGAGGGGAATATTTTCTTGGCAAAACGGGGGTCCAACCCGGTACTAGCAAGGTGTACCTAATAAAGTGGCTGGCGAGTGTGTATATATATGTGTTCCAAATTATTATGCAAGTGACATATCAGGATTTCAGTACCATAAACATTCAGATTTTAGTATTTTTTCTTTTTAGATAACTGGTATCAATCTCAGATAGGTTTGTTTCTTAAAGAGGTTGTTCCACATTATTAAGCAAGTCACAGTTCTCGTGCAATATGGGGAGGATGAAAGGTCTTTCTGAAGATGAAAACTACACCCACTGTAAACGTTTCTCTTTGTGAGCTTTGGTTAGAGGTGGTTGAAATGCAACTCTATGCACAACTGCCAGCCTGCATTGAGAGGTTTTTGAGACAACACCAGCAGCTTCAAATACATGTTTTCTACTCAACAGTGGCTTTTTTTTATAGCTGTCCTTTTAATACAATTAATTTGTTTGACAGAAACTTCTTCTGTGCTCTAAATCACTCACAAATCTTATGATAGTGATATTCTCCATTCAGTTTTCGCAAAATATTAGTTGTTTTCATGCCTTTTGCTAGACATTGCACCATTTCATGCGTTTCATCTTCAGAAAGATCTTTCTTCCTCCCCATATTGCATGAGAACTGTGACTTGCTTGATAATGTGGAACAACCTCTTTGAGTAGGGTTTCCATTTACCCAAGTAGACGTGGCAAACTATTTAACAAACCTGTCTGAGATTGATACCAGATATATATCTAAAAAAGATATATATATATATACCAGATCTTTGCAGGTGTCATAAACCAATCATTCAAATGCAGGTCTTGCAGATACTCATTCTTCTTGCAGAATTAGCAAATGTGTCAATCCATAAAACTACGTGTCAGAGGTTACATTGCTGTTCTGTAAATCTGCGATTTTTTTATTACGCCGGTACAATAAGATATGTCTTTTAGAACTGTGACAGGATGTGGCATGTGCACTGAGTTAGAAGAAAGCGCCACAGGCCCCCCGTTGCACAGTGGGTTATGAAGCAGTAGCAGAGCCCATCTCTGTGCGAGCACTGGCTGAAAAAAAAGCATTTTCTACACTTCTGTGGCACTGAGGCTTTACAGGATTATCTGTTATTCTGAAGTCATCATTGGATGTGACAGAAAGACATGGGGCACAGCGTGCGACATGGTCATTTACAGATGAATAGAGTGCTATACATCATTGCTGTCATTTCATGTCGTGCTGTAGCAAATGTTGTTATAAAGTGATTTGATATTGAATTTAATTTCTTTTTTCCCTTAAAGACCACAAAAAAGTCATTCACAATGCATTTTATTTCCATAACACATATCTGAATGAAACGGTGACAGTCTGGATTTGATTGAATAGTAAAAGGTGAAACATGGATGCTGTGATATCAATGGCTGTAATGGATAATAATATTTTTGTTGCATTATAGCAGAAAAGAAACATTGTTTCAGTGCCTGGAACGTTGTTATATTTTCATGAAAAACTATGAATTATTATTTTTATCACTATTAAAGGCACAATATGTAAGATTTTTGGATTAAAATATCTAAAAACCATTTGAACAGTGTAGTATATTTTGTTGACTTGTGTACTTACATTATCCCAAATGTTTCCAGGAATGTTTAAATCCAGACCATCATACCCACATTACCCTCGATTTCCGTTTTATTTTGTAGAAACCATGGAAACACCAAATACGGTTTAATATATTATGTATATTAATATAAAAGTGAGTAACTGTTTGGATACATTCATCAACAGAAAACGAATCAATGTTATAGCTCATCACGTTTAGTCTGATTGTTTAAATCTAATTTTGTTGATTTACAGCGAGTACCATGTTTTACCATGCCTAATATCGTTCTAGCTTACTGTAGTGTGCAACAAGTGTCTCTTAGTAGCCGCCGAGCAAACACACAGTAGCATTATAACAAATTTCAACACGCGAATAATGTATCTAATATGATAAAACAGTGCTGCGTTACGCATGAGCGGAAGAAGCGGAAGTGGTCGTCTGCAGCATAATAAAAGCTCCACTGCTCTCTCGCCATGTCGAGCAGATGCTCCAGTGGCCTCGTTCCGCTCCAACGGCTTTCACCTCCACCCTGCTTCATACTACAGTAAAGTTCATCTTTAATACATTAGCTCATCCATGAATATGATTTCTGTGAGTCTTGTCAGATTCTTTTCCACTGGCTGTAGAGGTGAACACAACAACTCTAATGATTCCGCGAAATCAAGGCGTCATCAAGTTACGCCTTTGTTTTCACAACCTCTAGTGGTGAAAATTACATATGGTGTCTTTAAGTTTTTTGTCTGTTGCCTGGATGCCAACCGAACTTAGCCCCGTCCATAACATTTGTGGTCGGGAAGTTCGGTCTGGACTTGATCCGTTGTGGAGCAACTATGCTCGAAACAGAACTGTTCGGACCAATCAAATTGTCAGGGGGGGCTTTATACGATGATGGACAGATGATCAACAGTAACGTTAACATCCACATCACCAAAGAGTGCTTAGGTTGAATTCATTCTAATCCTAAATGGAGAACTTGTTCGTATATGCATTCACCTTTATAATTTCATTCAAAAATTATGATCATATTGGGAAGGACTCGTGTATCCTTAAATTCGTTCAAAGATCGTTCACACTCATCGTCTTCTTCTACTTCTTCCAGCATGTGAGTTCTGTTGACAAATGCAACTATATCAGCAGCCATATCACCCTGTAGCCCAAGACTGGTTTCCCACTGAAGCTAAGCAGGGCTGAGCCTGGTCAGTACCTGGATGGGAGACCAACTGGGAAATCTAGGTAGTTGCTGGTAGAGGTGTTAGTGAGGCCAGCAGGGGGTGCTCACCCTGTGGTCTGTGTGGGTCCTAACGCCCCAGTATAGTGATGGGGACACTATACTGTAACAAGCACCGTCCTTCAAATGAGACGTTAAACCGAGGTCCTGACTCTCTGTGGTTATTAAAAATCCCAGGATGTCCTTCGATAAAGAGTAGGTGTGTAACCCCGGCATTCTGGCCAAATTTGCCCATTGGCCCCTGTCCATCATGGCCTCCTAATCATCCCCATATATATATACGATTGGCTTCATCACTCTGTCTCCTCTCCACCAATTAGCTGGTGTGTGGTGGGCGTTCTGGTGCAATATGGCTGCCGTCGCATCACCCAGGTGGATGCTGCACATTGGAGATTCCCCCCTTCTATATGTAAAGCGCTTTGAGTGCCTAGAAAACTATTATATAATTAACAAATTATTATTATTATTTATGCGTCGCTCCGTTGCTCTGATTGGTTGTAGGTATCTCCAAATGGAGTGAAGAGGCATTTTCTTTCCTGGATCGGTTGAAACACGCCTCATAATCACAGCCCAATGGAGCAGTATCAGACTCACATTCTGACTAGAATTGAGTATGACGACATCAGGCTAGTTTGTCTGTTCACATTGAACAACAACCTTGTGCCATTCAAAACTATTTAATGTTAAATATGGAATTATTAAGAGTGAAATTTCCACATAAAAGCTACCTACTAATTGTCCTGTAGCCTCTTACATTGAAAACTGTTTAGAACACTATACGTATATGTCATTTTAGAATTATTGTATATTGTTAATAAATTAGAATATCTGTCCTTTGCTTATTCAGAGCATGGATTTTATGGTTTTTAGACTGATAAATGACAAATAGAGCAATTCATGCCTTGGCTATGTTTCCCGTCTTCATGCTGTTTAGAACAGGAGCAGCCTGCCCTCAGCGGAGGGTCAATGATGTCATCCCATGTGGCTCTGTATGGTTGTGGGAACATCTTTTCCCTCCATCATCAGATGAAAGCTTAAAATAGGCTGTTGACTGCCCTGGGCAAATCAACATTACAGCCACGTGAACCTCTCTGTGTGGAACCTTCAAGTGAGGGAGGAGTAGCACTGTGTTTTTGCCAGCAGTAGTGCAGCTCTCGGGTTTGTTAAAGGGGTGGTAAAACACATTCTTTTGAAGGCTTGACTGTGTTTGTGGGGTGCACTGTAACATGTGTTCATGCTTCGTTTAAAAAAAAATTGCCTTATTTTTCATATATTTGACCTTTATTCTACACTGCTCTGTCCCTCCTTGTAAAACGGTCTGATGCTTTCCGGGTTGTATGAAGCCAGTCCCTCAAAAATACGCAGTGGGCTCTGATTGGTTAGCTGGCCCAGTGTGTTGTGATTCGCTAACCGCCTAGTGCACGTTTGTCGGAAACGTCACGCCCCTTACCGGAGGCTGTGCTTTGGTCAGTATTAGAAACAACGGCGTCAATAAAACCATATGAGCCCGAATCAGACCCAGAACATTTGAGTGAAGATGATCGAGCAGAACCTGTTCAGTCCTCAAGAGTAAAGACTGCGGATCTATAATGATCGCTACTGAATGGCACTTTAACTTTTGTATTTTTAGAACGATTATAGCCAAATATCTGTCACAAGAACTAACCCAAAACGAACACTAAGCACTGGCTTTAACTAGTAAGTTAGCCAAATCACACACAGAACCATGTTTAGCATGCCTGTAGATAAATAATACATAAAAGTTCTAATCAAAGAATCATTTACACTAATGTCAGGTTCGCTGTTGAGATTTTAACGTTAGTGTTTGTAACGATAGGTGTTCGTCGGATAACGTTAAGTATGAATGAGCATTTAACAGACTGGTTTGCAGAACAGCGTTGTCATCTGTTTACTTCCTTGCTACAACCTATTACAGGAAAACACATCGATGAAATATAAATCAGACTTACAGGTTGTGGCCCGTAAACAGCTTCTGTTTGTAAATCCAGCTTTCAGGACAAGCCGTTGTGCATATCCTGTATTGAACTCGCGAAGTTTGTGTTGTCCTCCGTGAAATGTGCAGCGCGCGCGTCGTGCATCCACGCACCGGCAGTGTTTTTTTCACGCAGCTGACATTGTGCAAATCTGGCATTGAAATCGCGAAGACGGTGGATGTTTTCCTCTGTTAGATGTGCTGCAGGGAGCCCTGCGCGCGCCTGATTCCCCGCTGACTCAAACACACGTGCATATAACATGCTGTATGTTAAACGCTCTGCAACGCACCCCCGTCCCAAGGAAGGCTGAACAGAGCAAGTACCCCAGACCTGCAATCCGGATGAAAATAACAGCGTTTCCTCGGCATCGCGGCAACAACACTCCAGCCTACTATACCACAACAGCGCCGCGATACAAAATGGCCTCACCCCCCCTTATTTAATATTCTCGGAGGAGGGGTTTATGTAAATATTGAGCCTGTTGATGTCACCAACCCTGGAGGAATGTCTGTAGTCGCCTGCTGGCCGTTTGCTTTAGTTCTTAGAAACTGATTTCTTTAAAAGCAAATATCTCCCTTTGCTTTAAACTTTGAACGTTGTAACTTTGCAGATGTTGTTTATGCTCAAGCAGCAACATTACACGTTAGCTAAAGTTAGAATAGTGAAATCGTGGTTTACCACCCCTTTAAGAGATCTGTGCATTGATGAAGACCAGAAACCTTCATAGCCAGAATACATATTTATTTTGTTTAGGCAGAGAAAATACTGTTCAGAGAAAAGAAAACAAAAAACACCAAAAATAAACTCTTTTTTTCCCCGTACAATTGGCCCTCAACACAGCGTAGAAAGAAAGAGAAGAACATAAAATGGGCAAATGTATGGACCTCCTTCACTGAAAGGTCCTCCATAGTATTAAAAGGCTGGATGATCAGGGTAATCGAGCATTGTGTGCCAACAATTTAATCATCCCCACCGTTTAGGGTAGGTTTGTGTGGGACATAGATGCCCTTTGGGTCATCGGTTGGCATTTTAGTGGGAGATTTTGGCTGCACTAAGACCGTCGTAGTTGTGCTTATGAGCGAACAAACAGAGCAATGAGAAAGATGTGGGTGGTGGAGAAATGCCTCCGGTCATGAGGACAAACTGAGCACCAACACAACAGGGCTCTAGAAGAGGAGAATTCAATCGTTCTAAAAGAAAACGCATGCAGGTGACAAACAGAAAAGCATTTACTCAGTCATACACACTCCGACGTACCAAAAGCAGAAAAATACAAAGGGGGAAATTCTATAAAATCATGCTCAATTAGAGAGATTGCAGCCCAAGGGCTCAATTAACATTTGATTGGGCTGGCTGAAGTCCTTCTTATCATCTGAGGGCAGAATTGGCTTTCTAAAGGGAAATGAGGTTCGAAAACACAGTCTTTGTTTAGTTAAAGGCAGTTTCGGGTGAGATATTTCTAACTAAATTAGGTTTTCATGAAAGAAACTTTCTGGTTTGTTATTTTGACACATTTAAACGTATAAAATCAGGTTGGGAGCATCCCGTGAAGTCTCAGTTACTGTAATGTACAAGAATATAATTTACTTGTAATGCAATTAAAATCACCAGTTAGAGAATACTACTCATCAGTCTTCAAACATTAATTTCTTTATAAACGGATTAACTACATACCCCTTTTGTCATTTTGATAAAGGCAATTTTATCATGTCAGAACACAACCTTCCTCCTCCTGAGCTTTATTACATTTGATCAAAAACTAATTCAGCACAGCAAATAATAATAATAATAATAAAAAAATCATAGTTGGCAGATTTCTGTAAATAGCACAGAAACAAACAACGAAGAATTAAGAAGGAAAGATGAGAGAGGAGAGGCCTGTCTATGTTGATCTGGCACAATAGGGAACACTACAGTCCAGATGCAGGCGTCCTTCCGTCAACTTCCTCTCTGATTACATGGGTACGGTCATGGCGGTTGTTGGGCACATAGGTCCGAGGTCACATGTTTTTGTTGTTGTCATGGTGATGGCACTGGCTGCAAGCAGGTGGATCCAGGAATGGAAGCTCCTGCTCTGTGCTGTGGAGACGGAGCACTCTGGAGTTCAGGTCCACACAGCACTGGGAATAGAGAGAAGATCATTGCATCACATCGAGTGTATTATATGATTTCTCATTGTCACAGTTGTTGCGTTTTGCTGACTGATCAGACTTGATGCTTTCCTCTTAAAGGAGATCAAATATTCCTTTGATATGTCTGTTTGTCTGTCTGTATGACGTTCAATCTGTCTATCTGACATTCGATCTGTCTGTCTGTCTGTATGACGTTCGATCTGTCTGTATGACGTTCGATCTGTCTGTCTGACATTCGATCTGTCTGTCTGTCTGTCTGACATTTGATCTGTCTGTCTGACGTTTGATCTGTCTGTCTGAAGTTTGACCTGTCTGTCTGTATGACATTCGATCTGTCTGTCTGACATCGGATTTGTCTGTCTGACATTGGATCAGTCTGTCTGTCTCACATTCGGTCTGTCTGTCTGACATTCAGTCTGTCTGTCTGTCTGACATTCGGTCTGTCTGTCTGACATTCAATCTGTCTGTATGACGTTCGATCTGTCTGTCTGACATTGGATTTGTCTGTCTGACATTGGATCAGTCTGTCTGTCTGTCTGTCTGTATGACATTCGATCTGTCTGTCTGTCTGACATTCGATCTGTCTGTCTGTCTGTCTGTCTGACATTCGATCTGTCTGTCTGTATGATGTTCGATCTGTCTGTCTATCTGTCTGACATTCGATCTGTCTGTCTGTCTGTATGACATTCGATATGTCTGTCTGTCTGTCTGACGTTCGATCTGTCTGTCTGTCTGACATTTGATCTGTCTGTCTGTCTGTCTGACGTTTGACCTGTCTGTCTGTCTGACATTTGAACTGTCTGTCTGACGTTTGATCTGTCTGTCTGATGTTTGACCTGTCTGTCTGCCTGACGTTTGAACTGTCTGTCTGACGTTCAATCTGTCTGTCTGTCTGACGTTCGAACTGTCTGTCTGACATTTGATCTGTCTGTCTGTCTGACGTTCAATCTGTCTGTCTGTCCGATGTTTGATCTGTCTGTCTGACGTTCGATCCGTCTGCCTGTATGACGTTCAATCTGTCTGTCTGACGTTTGATCTGTCTGTCTGTGTGACGTTTGTTCTGTCTGTCTGACGTTTGATCTGTCTGTCTGACATTTGATCTGTCTGTCTGTCTGACGATTGATCTGTCTGTCTGTATGACGTTCAATCTGTCTGTCTGTCTGTCTGTCTGAAGTTTGATCTGTCTGTCTGACATTTGATCTGTCTGTCTGTCTGTCTGTCTGTCTGTCTGTCTGACGTTTGATCTGTCTGTCTGTCTGACATTTGATCAGTCTGTCTGTCTGACATTCAATCTGTCTGATGTTTGATCTGTCTGTCTGAAGTTTGATCTGTCTGTCTGACGTTCAATCTGTCTGGGTAACGTTCGATCTATCTGTCATTGTATCTATCTAAATTCTGTCTGTCTGTTCTATCGTTCTATATATGTATGTCTGTCTGTCTGTCGTTCAATCTGTCTGTCTGTTATTCTATCTATCGTTCAGTAATACTGTCTATCATTCTGTCTGTATTTCTGTCTGTCACAGTTACTGTGTTGTGCCTTTGTAAAGCAAAATTATTGGTGAACATGCTTTGTTGTTATTGTTTGTCACTGTACATGTAACAGTCTGAAGAGCATTTCTATTGTCCAGGTGAACAGAGTAGCTGAAAAATAGGCGTAATTTTAATGCTGCTGTTTATTGTCTGCACATACAGTCCACATTGGTTTCAGGGATCCTTCTCCTTGCATACATTATCTTTTTCTTCTGACAAGAATAGTAAGGTATTTGCATACACTTATACAGATACTGTCCACGTCCTCCACACTTTCATTCTCAAGCTTTCTCTCTCTCTCACCCCTATTTCTCGCTCCCCCTGTCATACTTTAAAACGGATTTTCTCTTCTTTTAATAGCATTTAGCTACCTCCTCATAACTTATGTAAACCTCAAAGGGGAATTTTCTCCCCTGGCATTTGAAATAACCTCAAACCATATTCAGAACTGAGTCAATATTTAGATATATGCTCAAAAAAGAACTCCCCCATCATGTACAAATCCACTTAGTGTCAGAACCCATAGCCTCAAAACTTCTTTGCTTCTTGTTTTCGGATTTCATAATATGATTTACATCACGTTATGTCTGTGATGGTTTCAGCATGCTTATTTTTCACAGTTCAATTGTTCAAAATCAACTAGTAGAGCATTGCATGAGAATACATACTAGGCCTAATTGCTGATAAAATAGATATCGGTACTTTGAATGCCCTGTAAGTAACTTTTGATGTAAATAACTTGCTTTGCTAAATAATGTAAATAAATTATTATAACATAAGCTAGTAATAATTTGCTTTTATTAAGTCTCATTTTAATGTATGAAGATGGGATCTAGATCAAACTGGGGTTGAGGAGAAAAAATTGTAAAATTAATAAAAAATGTACTATAAAAAAAATTATTAAATACAAAAGATGGGTAACGTTTAAGGTCTCATTTGTTAACATTACACTCTACAAAATGCTGGGTTAAATACAACCCAAGTTGGGTTGAAAATGGACTAACCCAGCAATTGGGTTGTTTTAATCCAGGATTGGGTTGTTTAAGCAAACATTTAACCCAACTGATGGGTTAAAACGACCCATTCACTGGCTAAAACAACCCAATTGCTGGGTTAGTCAATTTTCAACCCAACTTGGGTTGTTTTTAACCCAGCATTTTTTAGAGTGTAGTTAATGCATTAACTAACATGAACATGTATTTTTTTGTCAGCATTTATTCATCTTTGTTAATGTTACTTAAAAATGTTGATGTTCGTTTTAGTTCACAGTCCAAATACAACTTTTGATCTTATTAAATGCTGTAGAAGTGTTGTTCATGTTAGTTCATGCTAAATAATGTATTAAACCTTTTACACAACATTTGTCATAAATATTGTAAGGATTATTAGGAACACCATACTAATACTGTGTTTGAGCCCCTTTCGCCTTCAGAACTGCCTTAATTCTACGTGGCATTGATTCAACAAGGTGCTGAAAGCATTCTTTAGAACTGTTGGCCCATATTGATAGGATAGCGTCTTGCAGTTGATGGAGATTTGTGGGATGCACATCCAGGGCACGAAGCTCCTGTTCCACCACATCCCAAAGATGCTCTATTGGGTTGAGATCTGGTGACTGTGGGGGCCATTTTAGTACAGTGAACTCATTGTCATGTTCAAGAAACCAATTTGAAATGATTCGAGCTTTGTGACATGGTGTATTATCCTGCTGGAGGTAGCCATCAGAGGATGGGTACATGGTGGTCATAAAGGGATGGACATGGTCAGAAACAATGCTCAGGTAGGCCGAGGCATTTAAACGATGCCCAATTGGCACTAAGGGGCCTAAAGTGTGCCAAGAAAACATCCCCCACACCATTACACCACCACCAGCAGCCTGCACAGTGGTAACAAGGCATGATGGATCCATGTTCTCATTCTGTTTATGGCAAATTCTGACTCTACCATCTGAATGTCTCAACAGAAATCGAGACTCATCAGACCAGGCAACATTTTTCCAGTCTTCAACTGTCCAATTTTGGTGAGCTTGTGCAAATTGTAGCCTCTTTTTCCTATTTGTAGTGGAGATGAGTGGTACCCGGTGGGGTCTTCTGCTGTAATAGCTCATCCGCCTCAAGGTTGTGCGAGTTGTGGCTTCACAAATGCTTTGCTGCATATCTAGGTTGTAACGAGTGGTTATTTCAGTCAAAGTTGCTCTTCTATCAGCTTGAATCAGTCGGCCCATTCTCCTCTGACCTCTAGCATCAACAAGGCATTTTCGCCCACAGGACTGCCGCATACTGGATGTTTTTCCCTTTTCACACCATTCTTTCTAAACCCTATAAATGGTTGTGCGTGAAAATCCCAGTAACTGAGCAGATTGTGAAATACTCAGACTGGCCCGTCTGGCACCAACAATCATGCCACGCTCAAAATTTCCCATTTCCCTTTCCCATTCTGACATTCAGTTTGGAGTTCAGGAGATTGTCTTGACCAGGACCACACCCCTAAATGCATTGAAGCAACTGCCATGTGATTGGTTGATTAGATAATTGCATTAATGAGAAATTGAACAGGTGTTCCTAATAATCCTTTAGGTGAGTGTATATATATATAATATATAATGTATTTATTATTTTTTTACAGTAGAAATTGGTTCCTATACACAAAAATATACACAAGGGATTCATCATATTTGGGGACAGTGGCATTAAAAAGTTTGAAACATCTGATCTAGATGACCAACACGATTTGCCAAGTGATTTTCAAAAATACTTATATGCATGCATTTAAAACTCAACTTTTAGACACACGCGGATTAGAAATCATGCCACACGAGACTCTGAAGATAAGATTTAATAAACGCAGGGCTTACTTTGAGTTCCAGCAGAGTCTGTAGACCCAGACACACCTCAAAGGTGGCATCCTCTGTGAACAGACAAGAAGTGAGACTCAAAAAGTGGGAGACAAAAAGAGAATATCTATCCCCTGAGGGCATAATTCTATCCTTTCTCCAATTAGAAGAGCACATGAGGTGGCCTGATAATACTCGCATCATCGGCGTAGCTTTATTATATATCTGTATGCAATGCATGCACGAAAAACAACCGGCACCGTGCCCAAGTCATGTACTCTTCTGTTATATAATTCCTCTGTGCTGCCCACATTTCTTTGTTCAAGCATTCCCAGACTGCTGTCTGAATTGGAAAAGGTCACTGGCTTACTCTGAAAGCCGAATGCAAATACAAGCTGAAGAAATGTATATGAATATCCCTTTCCACACTCTCACAAGACTTTCTCTTTGCATTAAACTTATATTTAGATATGACTGGTTGAAACTGGTTATGCAACTAACTCTAAAGGAGAATACCCTGGATGTCTCTCAGCTATTCAGTATTCAGCCAAATCTTTCGAATATTGTATAAACAGTTGAATGCTGCCATTTTTTTTAAAGGCACTGGTCAGTGCATTTGCAGAAGTGACTGGAGAAACTTTGAAGTCTGACCTATGACCTGGGCAGTGCATTGCACTCTTTCTCTGCCCAACTGCAGGTTCAGGGACTTCACTGTCTCCACTGTCGAATCACTGAGTGCCAGCTTGTCTTGAGGTTTGTCTTCTTGGTTGGTCTTCAGTCTGCAATACATACAAGCATTTAGGACATGATTTTTTTAATGTTTTTTTTTTTCAAAGAAGTCTCTTATATGCTAACCAAGGCTGCATTTATTTGATAATATACAGTGAAAACAATAATATTGTGAAATATTATTACAATTTAAATACACTTTTTAATATGTTTTAAAATGTAATTTATTCCTGTAATGCTAAGCTGCATTTTCAGCATCATTACATTAAATACAGACTTGTGCAGCATAAAAGACTTTGAAAAAAAGCTTAAATAAATCGTAATTGCTCCAAATTATTACTTTTGATCGTTAGTGTATGTCTAACACATTTTTTTGGGCTTAAATTATGGTTAATAATGAGCAAAATCATAAGCAAAATTATGGTTATTGTGACCACAATTGATTTCAGTAATCATGCACAAAACATTACAGGTTGTATGCTCAAATTCACTTATCCAAATTACACAAATGGATAATGATTATTGGTTGGTTTTCACAGCAAAAACGCCACAAATATCCCCACAATTTTTGACAAAAGCACAGTAAATTCAGGTAAATTCAAAATGCGGTCATTTTGAGCTGCAAAAATCAGGGGAAAATCTGACAAAATCCTGATGGAACTGTTTATATCTGTGTGTGTGTGTGTGTGTGTGTGTGTGTGTGTGTGTGTGTGTGTGTGTGTGTGTGTGTGTGTGTGTGTGTGTGTGTGTGTGTGTGTGTGTGTGTGTGTGTGTGTGTGTGTGTGTGTGTGTGTGTGTGTGTGTGTGTGTGTGTGTGTGTGTGTGTGTGTGTGTGTGTGTGTGTATGTGTGTGTCCTGGTAAATCTTTAGTTATAAGGACAAAATGTCCCCAAAAAGATGGCAATATCCGAAATCCTTGTCAGTGTGGGGAAATTTTTTTGGTCCCCATGAGGAAAACAACTTACTGAAGCAATACTAAATTATGATTTTTGAAAATGTAAAAATGCTGAAAGTTTTCTGTTATAGGTAGGTTAAGGGGTAGGTTTAGTGTAAGGGGAGTGAATATACAGTTTGTACAGTATAAAAATCAGTACGTCTTAAGGAAGTCCCCACAAAGATAGTAAACCAGACGTGTGTGTGTGTGTGTGTGTGTGTGTACACTTACCCCAGTCGTCTGCAGCATGCTTTAGAGATGTGGTTGTGTTGGCACCCTGTGTTTATGGATAACATCACCTCTGCATCTCCACACTGCAAAATAAACAGTTTTTCTTCACACAGATGAATTCCCTGATAATATACCTTTTTTTCCTTGTGATGCCTTTTTCACGCCTTTAATGTGACAGGAATTTTAAATAACAGAACACATTATCAGTCAGAGTCTCCCACAGTCTGCCAACTAGTTTCACACAGACACCAAGCTGAGACAGTACAGTATGTTGAAGAACAGATATTAGCGCTTGGTCTTTTGAATACACAATGCCAGGTTTTGTTTTTGCATTGTGACAGTGTCAGGATTGATAGTTTAACACCGTCTGAGGATAATAGCCCTGGTTAATAATGGACGGTCACTGTCACTGCGGTTTCGCTTCAGTGAGTCAGTTTATTCTCAGTCTGTCCTTTCACCTGAAATTCCATCAGTGCTTGCAGAATTCAGAGCTCATCAGGTGAATAATGACCCTGTGCTTTTGCAGCATTTGCTCTTTGGAAGGTCTAAGTGCCTTTTCATGCTGCTTGCTTGACATTTATGTGTAAATAATTTGTTCGGTATTAGCAGAATTAGTGGGTTGTTTTTTAACTTATGTAGCCATCCGTTTGTTTCCTGATGGATCCTGTCACACGTTTTGGGTAATACCACATTTGAGTAAAAAGTAACTTTACCAATTAATACAATAGCTTACTAAATATGTCTTATTTCTGGCGTTTTCCTTAATAGATCAGCAAAAACCGAAGAAAAATAAATAAATGCATTTTTTTTGTTGTTGTTTTTTTGGCTTCTTGTCTTCTTCATTCTCCTATGTACAAATATGCACATTTTGTTTGTTTGATAAAAAAAGAGATGAAAGAATAAATACTATGTATTAATATAAATGGTAACACTTTATAATAAGGTTTCATTATTTAACATTACTTAATGTATTAACTAACATGAACTAACCATGAGGAAAACATTTGTTACAGTATTTGTTCATCTTTGTTAACGTTAGTTAATAAAAATACAACTGTCCATGGTTTGTTCATGTTAGTTCACAGTGCATTAACTAATGTTAACAAGATTTTAATAAAGTATTAGTAAATGTTGAGATTAGCATTAACAAAGATTAATAAATGCTTTATAAGGTCAGTTCATGATTAGTTCATGTTAACTAATGTTGTTAACTAATGAACCTTATTGTAAAGTGTTACCGTATAAATAGTATGAAAAGACTAGCTTTTATGTCTTTTTATTTTCATATTTGCACATAGGGAGAATGAAGACAAATATATTTTATAAACAGTTTTTTATATATTGCAGTTGTAGTGGAAATATTAGGTTAAACTTTACAATAAGGTCCCATTAGTTTACGTTAGTTAATGCATTTGTTACAGTATTTATTCATCTTTGTTATCGTTAATTAATAAAAATCCAAATGTTCATATAGCTCAGGTCTTTAAACTAATTTTAACAGATACAACTTTTGATATTAATAATGAATTATAATGTATTAAAAAATCTAATTTACTTAAGATTAATAAATTCTTCAAAGTATTATCATTGTTAGTTCATGTTAACTAATGTTGTTAAAATTAACAAATGGAATCTTATTGTAAATTGTCATAACTCCCTCTTATAAAAAGGTATGTACAATTTAATTTAATCATTAATAATTGAAGAAATAATAATAATTATCCTTTCAGGAACTCTTCAAGAACAAATTTTGTACAGTAAATACAGCATTAACATAAATATTTGACCTGGATCTGGAGTGTTTCAGAGAGCTGTGTAATAATAATAATAATTATAATAACAGTAATAATAATAATACTATTTAGTTTTTAAACATTTAATAAGTAACACATTATTTATTAAATAATACTTTTTAATATTGATAATCATTTTTATTATATTATATGATATAATGAATTAATGTCGTAGGAGGAGGAACCCTCAGCTGAGATATTTAGAGGGATTTGGAACCTGTTTGTGGCATATGGTCTCTCAGCATGCATGAGGACTTAAAGACAATATGGCTCCACCTACACACAGCTAAAGCGTTGTTAAGCTTTGCTTTTGCTCTTCGCCTGTTTGTTAACTGCTCGGTTAATGAGTGAGGGACGAGGTCTGCGTCAGCACTGTTCCACCGTTAAAGATAAATGAGTGGATGAGAGCTTTGTTGCAACCTCTTTGAGTTTCCTGTCACTCAAGGTGAGCTGTCACCCCCGCAACTTTCCTACCACATAAATGGTGGGACGCACCATCTCTTACCAGTGCGTCAGTCTGTCATTATGCATACACGGGGGGCCGTCGAGCCCCTCTTGCACATTGTTCCGACCCCACTAGTATGTTCCACATACGCGTGCACAGACATGCACAGGTTTCCTTGCATTGTTTCACGCTTGTTTCTTCCTCTGCTAGCTTTCTAGTGCTGTGTTGAAAGTGTTTTTGTTACAGTGCGAGATAGCCTAAATAAAACACATTGAGGTGGCAACACACCATATGAGGCAAACTGTGACTCTTGGATGTGTGACAGGCTCATTCTAGCTGTGACTGTGTATGTCTTCATTCATTTCTCAGCGCCTTTCCTTGCACCTGTGGTCAGGATATAAAAATTAACTGAATAAAGGTTTTTTTTTGTGCAAATTGCAGAATCAAACTGAAATGTGAAATGGAGCAAAACTCCTAGTGGACACTATACAAACGATCAAACTCGGTGGGATGCTTCCATTGTAAGCTGTGTTATTATGTCTTTATTTGATTGCCGCTATTAGAAATTTGTGTGTATGTGTGCATTGGTGCATGTACGATGTATTTATAATGATACTCTGCATGGAACAAAATCGTGCTTGACTTGCAGCCTCAAACTGAAACTTATCTTTCCAGAAGAGGAGGCATGAACCAGTACGGTGGATTTGATGTATAAAACACTGCCCCACTTATCTGGCTATTCATTATCAAAGCTTTAATTAGACGCTGGTGGTTTCGTTCCATCTTTCATTTCACCTATGAAAATACGACTGCGTGTGTTTTCCAGAACATTCAGTTCATTCGGAATGCACATGTGATCTGGAGCATTCAGATGAGATACTATACAATAGGGTTAAAGTTTTAACATTGGAGCCAGATTTACTGAACAGGGCAAATAAAAACGTCCATGGGAATGGAAAGTTCTGCGCATGATCTACTGACGACGCGCAAATGAAAGTATATTTCCATAATGACCAATGCAATCTACCAAGAGCAGCGTAAATCAGTGTCCGGTTTAAGACATGCATTTTTGGTCGTTAAATAATGGCGCAAATACCAGTAAATCGACTAGCGCAAACCTTAGTAAATCAGCTTGCACGATTCATTTAAATACTCTCCTCCCATAAATTTTGCATCGGAAAAGGAAACTCCTAGAAATTCATATGCAATAAGTTCAGCTGCAAAAATAACTCTGTCCACACCTTTTCAGCGCTATTCTTTTCACTGCGTGTCTAAATCCTGACAGTGTTTTTTTAACGCCAAAAAGGGTTTGCGCTGGTGCGAGCTGTTAGTAAATCTGGCCCTAGGTGTAATAAAATAGCTATAAACAATTTTTACAGTATTTATATTATTATAAAAAATACTATTATTGTTCAATGTTTGTTCATTTAAACTTGAAATTTAGAAAAATGTTATTTGTAGTTGTAGAAATTAACATAACCTTGATTAATTTGTTTAAAAAAAAATATTTATTGTTAATGCTAATGCGGGTAAGTAATCAATTGAATCCTAATGTCAAAATCTATTAATTTTAAAATGTAAAATGATTAGTTTATCAATTGTTTACTTATTTTAAGGGTGCGTTCACACTTGTAGTTCGGTTCGTTTGGTTCATTTGGTCCGGACCGGAAAAACAGAACATAGTCCTGGTCCGCTTAGCGTTCACACTGGCATTTTTAATAGCGAACCTAAAGTTGCAGAACCAAAGGCATAGGGATACGGTCACAACCTGATATCACGTCCTGTTTTTGGTTCGTTTACATGTCCTTGGTCCGTGTTGCGTTCATATATCAATCGAACCGCACCAGAGTTTGTTTAGAAGCGGGCCGAGACCCATCTTTTTAGCGGCCTCGGTCGGCTTGTTCGGTGCGCACCAGGGTTCGGAAGGCAGCGTTCACATTAGGGCTGTCAACGAATATTCTAAATTCGAATATATATATATTTATATAGAATATTTACCGTTTCATGTCAAGGAAAAGTTCCATGTTTACCACAGCACAGCTCGCTCGGAGCGTTCAATAATATGCTGTAAAACTTATATTAATATTTGTTTCAATCACTGAATGAAGCCTGCTATATTTGGGACAAGAGTCGCGACCTTAAATTGCTTGCACAAAACTCTTGATCAGCCTCAAAATGTGTGTGTGTGTTCATTTAAACCGTTATGCAGAGAGGGTGAGGGCGAGAGAGAGGTCTGCGGTCTTAGCCATTAGTGATTTACTTGTTTTTGTGTAGGTAAAACGTTGTCAAATATGTTTAAACTTAAATAGACTACCTATATAAGTAGTTATGTGTCTTTGTATTCATTTGTCCTGTTATTGATGTAATGCGCGTCATTGATAAAATGCGCAACCAGATGTTCGAATAGTTCGAATATTCGTGCTTTTTTTAGAGGGAATATTCGAACGTCATTTTTGAGCAATTTTGACAGCCCTAGTTCACATATGTTCAAATGAACCGCACTAAGCAATCGCACCAGGGTTCGTTTTAATCTAACCAAGCATGACATGACAAGTATAAATAAATAAATTAGCAATGTGCAGTCAGCTGGTCATTATCGCAAATTAATACACGGCTCTGTGGAATACCTTATTCTGATTGGTCAATCACGCCATTCAGCGGTATGTTATTCCCCGATAACAACCGGTAAAAACTGATAAAACCGGCTCATCCGGGTAACTGAAGTCAATGCTATACGCTGGCTAGGAATGTTTTTTTCTTCTTGCGTTTGGTGAGCTAATAAAATATTAAAACTTAAATCAATATTTTGTGTACAATTATTTAATTATGTCATCCAGGTATCACAGACTCCCTCTCTTGTTTCATAAAAACGCAGCTGCTGCCATTTTGCGACGATTATTTTGTACACTGTAATGGATTATAAGATAGCAAACAGGTAAGATTTCATCTCAAATCAGTATCTCTTATGCCCATAATTAGCTATTTATGTGGTGAAATACGTATGACTTTAAATGTCCGTCTAGTTTGAACTCGCCACTTGCTAGCAACTGCTTTCGCAAAAGCTTTGCGTTTAAAGAGCTAATAAAATATTTCAACTCAAGTCAATATTTCGTGTCTAATCACATGGCAAGTAGCTGTGTAATAAGCAGGATAATGTACATCCAGCCGTTTGTTATCGCAGAATAAACCCCTTCAGAATAAGCCCATTTATCAGCTGTCTGGATGTACATTATCCTACTTAAACTCAGTTAACTGTGCATTTTGCCTTCATTATAGCCATGCTACTGGACAAGCTATCACATCAGGCATTTTCGTGATTGACTAATTCGAGTTCAATGGTCCATTGATTGGTCTTGTTGTTCTTGAATTGTCAGCTGACAAGTGTAGGCAGAGGAAATTAGCTGCTGTTTGGTTCACACACCCAACCCTGTGGTTTAATCTGCTTTAATTTAGGGTCTATTTTTACCCCGCTCAATCACTGAATGAATAGAGGCTGATGGAGAGGTGGTCCTGCAAGATGGCGGATTTTGATGCTGTTCAGTCTGCTCTAGAGTAAAACAGAGAATCGTTTAATGGGAATGGATGGTGCTGGAAAACCTTAAAACATTTAGAATAGTTATTTCCAGACCTGAGGAAATCGTTAAAAAATAAAAAATAGTTTTTGAAGCTTTGTAAATGAGGTAGATAGATGTTATGTCACCATACAATGACTCACTTGCGCCCCAGTTACGTCATCTCTATTATAAACTTTGCATGTGGCGTTTCACTGGTTTGGGCTTTTCAGATGCACACTGGCCCTCTAAAACCCGACCGCAGAGAACAATCGACTGCGAGGAAAATAAAACCATGACTCATAGGGAGCCAGAGCTTGTGTTGTGTCATTACAGCAAGCTGTTATCGCTTCTATTATGGACACATACAGCCCGAAAGGCTGAGGCTCAGCTCAGTTTATCTGTGTGAATGCCTACCTTACACTGGACCATTAGAACTGAGAGGGTGGATGCTCTCTCGCTCTCTTTTAGGCCTTTCTTCCTCTCCTCTCCCATTTTGTCTTTCTGTTTGGACTCTGTCTTCCCCCCTGCATCGCTGCTGTCCCCTTCATCTTCATCATCCTCATCTTCGTCAGACCTAAGGCTCTTCTCGCTCTCCTCCGGAGACTCTCTCTCCTCCGTGGAGTCATCCACCGTGCTCTCGCTCCTCTCCTCTGGCTCTCCGCCCTCTTTGCTGTCTGCCAGGGGTGAGCGAACATGAGATGGGATGTCCCGGGCCTCTCCACGCAAACGAATGTTGCCCTCCAGAAGGCGTCGCTGCACGATGCTGTGGGGCTGCTGTATGGGGCACACAGGAATTGGGAATTATGTAATTCATTGCTATGACTGTTTGAAATAGCATATATACTATATTTTGTTTGTACATTTTCTGTATGCACGAAGAACCTGGATGTGCTATTACATTTACCTAATATTGTTTCACACAGTGCAATACACTGCACTTCAAATGAAATAATATCTGATTTTTGGCTTCTTCTTTTTTTACACAAAATGCAATGAATGCAAAAAAAAAAAAAAAAAAATGATAAAAAAGTTATTTAATTAAATTGGGTAAAATATTAAATACAATTTTAAATATGCACAATATAAATGTTACGTACATTTTATTGTATTAAATTAAACATTTAGTAAAATTATTGTCATATGACTACAATGTTTGGGGCCAATTACAAGACTAAAAACACTTTTTATGTATTTTGCGTTTTGGGGGCCTGAAAACACTAACTTTAGAATACATTATCGTCTCTGCGTAAATTACAAAAACGCGAATTTGTGTGTGACATATGCATGCATATTGTGTGTTATAGGTGCATAGTGTTTCTTTTTACAAAGTGACATCGCCAACTACTGGCCTGACATGAATAATACAGCGTTTTTAGTCGCTTTCACAGATCAGTGTGAACGGGGATCGTTTTGACAACGTTGTCGTCTGTACACGTCTGTACATTTTTAGTACATCGTTGTCGTATACAATTGCTTATAAATAGTAAAAATTGAAGAATGCAGTACACTTGTATTCTACTTCAAACGTACAGCCAATGTTTTTTTTTTCCTATCAGTAAAACTGCTGGGAAAAACTAATTTCTTTCAACAGGATCCTTGTGCATTTTAGGTAAGAACCAGTGGACCTATTTTGTAGAATGTTATTTTGCTGAGCACTTTTATGACACATGTTAGTTGTTATTCCCTTTTACATTGCTGCAGTTTGATTGCTTGTGGGAAATAAACAAGTTTATGGATGTTTTATCAGTCAGTTTAGTCATTGTAATTGCGTCAATAATAACTGAGTGCTGAAGTTAACTCCATTAACAAACATGATGGCCCCAGAACGACTCCCATTGCTTTAATTACTGCTAAAGTCTGTGTGTCTGATTTGGCCACGGTTCCCAAAAGACACCATTAACTTCCAACATGCTTTTTAATATAAAGTGGAAGAAGATAGCTTTTTTTCCCCCCCGAAATTGGAAGGCTTTGTCAACCTTCTTTGTGCAATTGTGCAGATTTAACAAACTGGTGCAATTCAGTCTCATTCAACAAGACAGAACTAAAAACAAACATCTCAAATAAAAATATTCATGGGTCCCTGATGCACTGTAGAAGCAAAACTGATGTCTTTATTTCAGTTTCATTGGCCTTTTGATGTTAGTGTGATTATATTATTCTGTTATATTTCTTTTGGCTAGATTGCACAATATCTCAGATATATTTCAGAAACAAATCCTGCAGATTGTTGTTTATGACAGATAAGTGAAGGCAAAGGCAATCTGTGCAGTGTACATAGTGCAGGTGCTTTGTTTCTGTCTATGAGATTTCTTCTCCCTATAACTTAGTTAGAGAACAGCTGCCATTTCCTCCTCAACAGGGTGACCTGAGGAGACCAGTGTGCAATTTGATCTGCTTTAAAACATTTCTCTGCCTCTCTAATAATACAATTATCAAGACTTTTGAAAGAACCACTCAGATATCCTCAAAGGGGAAGCTGAAAATACACAGAGAAACCTAGATATTCCCTTCCTTTTCTGTCCCATCTCTTTCATCAACTACAATGTAGTTCTGTTCTTTTTTAGCTCAAAGCATATGCTCACCCTGTTCAAAAATTCAGTTTAAGATGTTTTGGAAAGCAGTATATATATTTCAGAAATGTTTGCATATATATATATATATACTTTTTTTTATTAATACAAGTAAAAAAGATATATTTAAAAAATACTGTAATAATGTAAAAAATTTTTTTTACAAATGTATTAATTTAGTTGTTTAATCTTTCTTTATTGATATAGGGGAGTGGAGATAAATAGCAAAAAAAAAAAAAGGAATGAAATGGAGAAAAAAGCCTGTCATATCCCAAGAACATAAGCATTGAATCAGAAACACTTTTAAATGATTCATGCTTGTGTCAACATTTTTCTACCATCATGCACTAAATGTGTCAGCTCACCAAAACATTATCACTAGGTATTTCCTGCAGCTACGCAACAACATTATTGATCCGCAGCTGTGGGTTAGATGGCATGTCATAGCATTTTTTATAAAAAAAAAAAAAAAAGAGTGCATTTTCACGTGGCCAACAGCAGAATCCTCAGTCCCTAGGGATGGGCGATATGGACTTAAAATTACATCACAATATTTCTGGTATTTCTTACGATAACGATATCAATGACGATCAAATAGTATTATTGATCACTGTTTTTGGCTACTAGTGGAAGCTGCATGCATTCTTGAAAGCCTCAGAAACACAAGCATTGATCTAAAGAAAAATGTACCAATCATCAAATAGGCTCCAATTAATATGCCAATTACATAAAAGTGCAGATCATGTTTAAATAGTGCATCTGTACTGGACACATCAGACAATAGTGGTGTTAACAGTGAAAATAAAAAAGAACAAACAGCAAAAGTAAAACCCCAACCTGTTTTCATATATAGGTTATAAAATTACAATAAATTGCAAGTAATTCAAACTAAAACTCGGTAACCATGAATGAATGAAAACATACAAATGCATATTTGTAATTTTAACTGAACTACGAATTCTACTACTAATAAAAATAAACCGCACTAAGGATTGATGAGCTGCTGGGATCATGAATATTAATCACGTTGTCAGCGTTCGCTCAAAATTAATTTGCCGAAATCAAAACGGGGACAGTAATAAGTGAGCTCCAGCCAATGAGATTGCTGTTGGTGCATTAGTTTATGCTTGTTCATAAAGGCTGAATAATTCCAAATGAACTCAATTATTTTTACAGAAAATTACAACAAAGAATACGGTTTACATGAAGCATGTCAATTCTGCGTGGTAAGACTCTCTCGTTCTTTCTTTGAGTGTGTGAGAACCACGGGACGCTCTCAGCAAAGCGACGGTGAGTCGGGCGACCTCACACTAGTGTTAACTGTGCGTCAAATAAACAGTGCATTCATTGAGGTGCTGAAATAGCGCACTTTACGGAGAGCGAAAACTCTCAAGCGCTCAGTAAGAGTGTTCGGTGAGTGAAAATATATCTGTGTACCAGTTCCAGATTGTAGCGGTAGCTCCTCTTTTGAGAAGGGGCTCGCTGCAGCCTGCGGTGGATGTCCAACCCGGCCCACATCCAAGTGTGACGTCAGAGGCCAGGCCAATGCCGCCCTGCAGCCGATTTTTAAGATTTTATTGGTCATATCAATCACAGTAGAGACTGCCTCTAGACCAAACACTGATCCCTAAACCTACCCATCACTGTAACGAATTAAGTACTGATTGCCTACACCAAACTCTTTTCCCTAAACCTAACCGTCACTGTAACGAATTAAGATTGCCTACACCAAACTCTTTTCCCTAAACCTAACTGTCACTGTAACGAATTAAGATTGCCTACACCAAACTCTATTCCCTAAACCTAACTGTCACTGTAACGAATTAAGTACTTAATTCGTTACAGTGACGGTTAGGTTTAGGGAAAAGAGTTTGGTGTAGGCAATCAGTACTTAATTCGTTACAGTGACGGGTAGGTTAAGGGAAAAGAGTTTGGTGTAGGCAATCTTAATTCGTTACAGTGACGGTGTAGGCAATCAGTACTTAATTCGTTACAGTGACGGTTAGGTTTAGGGAAAAGAGTTTGGTGTAGGCAATCAGTACTTAATTCGTTACAGTGACGGGTAGGTTAAGGGAAAAGAGTTTGGTGTAGGCAATCTTAATTCGTTACAGTGACGGGTAGGTTAAGGGAAAAGAGTTTGGTGTAGGCAATCTTAATTTGTTACAGTGACGGGTAGGTTAAGGGAAAAGAGTTTGGTGTAGGCAATCAGTACTTAATTCGTTACAGTGACGGTTAGGTTTAGGGAATGATGTGTATTCCAGACTTCCAGATTTATAGATTTTCATCTTCTTTCATCAAATAAAAAGTCACAGAGGTTACAGCAATCTGTTTTCTTATTCATTGATCATTCCAAGTCCAATACCGTGTGATCAGACACAAGCTACATGAAACTATATCCTGACACGGAGTCAAAGGCTGAGATGGTATTGCAAAGCTCAATTTATCCTGGCATAATGAGATGACCTCCACAAGAGCCCTTACATTCCTGTAGACACCCTCTTACAAAATGAGGAAACCCATCCAGCTGTGACTTGACTGTTGACGATGCTGCAGATGCTCTTTATGGTTGCTGTACATCCAAAGGCAGGTCAATTAGATTGTTATAATTGATTTGATTGATTACATTGGCTGAAAACAAATGCATCGCTCTTGTCTGACAGACCAATCACAACTAGTTCTGTTTGTCTTTCTGCTCAGATGGTGTGGGTAAACCGAGAGACTTAAAGGTAAATGCCACCGTCAGTATATTTGCTTGCCCATTTGGTTCCACAATGACCTTGTATTGATCTTATACCAGTTTAAACTGTTTTGAATGAGAACACAGGTGAAGTTAGACATTTATAAGCCCAGAACATCTATAACTTTATTTACATGCAGAGTCAAATTTGGATGAGAGCACAAAAATTTACGTATGCTAGGTTTTAGGTTGTTAAACTGGCCTTATGGCCTAAAAAAAATACACCATTTAGGGCATTTACCTCATGCATGCACACTCCATGTGTTTGTCTAAAAGTGAAATCATGCCATGATGACATGGTTTGATCAAAGCGCAAAACAACAGTGCAGATTGGGTATTTGGCCTAGAAAACATCCGCCTTGCATCACTTTCTGGATGATGATAACAGCAGTCATTTTACACACATCTAAATGAATCTCTGAGAGCCTTTAAGTTAGATCTGAATGGAGAAAACAGTTGAGAAAAGCCCTTCACAATGAGTACCATAATTGGCCATTTTTATTGAAAAGATTAATAAGTTAACACATCAAGTTAATTGGGCTGTGATGAGAACCTTATTCTTTTTAATGAGGTGTGTGACCATGCATGTGTTCGTGTGTAAATACATCGTCAGGGTCATTCATTTTCTGTTGGAATCCTCTGATTCCCCTTTACATCTGAGAAACGTGTATATACATACACTCACTGGCCACTTCATTGGGTGCATCGTGCTAGAACTGGGTTGGCTAGTTTGCCTTCAGAACTGCTTTAATTCTTCGTGGCTGGAAACATTTTTGGTCCATATCAACATGATAGTATCATGCAGTTGCTGTGGATTTGGCTGTTTCTTGTTTTAGACATAAAAAAAAAAAAGTATTATATCTTAATATTTTACAGCTAATTATATAATTGATATAATAAGATAATTGTATTTTAAGATTATAAATAATTATCTTATTAATGTATTGCATCTTAAGTCTTATAATTGAAGTATTCTTAGATATTTTACTGGAAAACAAAGATTATTGGAATACATTTTACAGTCTTTCTACTCCAAAATTTCACATTTAATTCAGTGTTATGTAAAAAAATTGACTAGCAATTTCTGAGTGAACATTATACAGACATGTACAGAAAGGGGAATTCAGAAAAAAGTATTTTCAGTCTGCTTTTAAAGGCAAAAAAACTTAATTACCCATGTTTCCCTTTATCTGGGTTTGCTCATAGAGCAAGTAGATTGATTTTGACAGGATTGATCATAGCATTATGTTTCTCTCGCTCTCTCTTGCCCTCTTTCCTTTGAGAGCTGGCTGTCACCTCAGCCACTGAGTCACGTTGATGCTCTTGTGTGGTTCTGATAGCTGTTGATTTGAAAAGACTCCGTGACCTTGTGCGTCAGATTATATAAAGTCATTGACACACCAGACACAAAAACCTCTAGTCAAATGGCCACCTTTCATAATAAGATTATACAATCAAGTTAAAACAGTCATAAGGGGGATATAACAATGCAGTTACGAAACATTGTTTGTTTGTGTGTATCATTTCAATCTTATATAAAGACTTCGTAATTGTCATTTTAAATTCAGAACACATTATGATCAAATGCAAATCTCCCCTCTAAATCCATTCAGTCCCACCAGAAGAATTATTAAAAAAAAATCCATTTTAATTTGTGGACCCTGCAAGGGCCTGCATGAATGATTCATGATTCATTTGCGTAGGTCCGTGAATTAGATGTGTGCTATTGGTAGTTTGGGGGCAATTGCCGTCCCTGGTCTGAATGAGAATAATCTCTGTCCCAACCTGACAGAGCTGATCATTATAATCATAGAAATTATGTTTGGGCTAGAACAGCATGTCTAAAACAACTGCACTGTTGAATTGTTGGTAAATAGAGGTCAGTGTCTATTAATGGTGAAATTATTGAGGTTCGCAGCATGGGCCATGTCCCTTTCACAGCATTTCTGTTCCATAACTTTAAGACATTGTTGCACTAATTGAGCAGTGACCTGCGTGAACACATAACCTTTTTCCACTATAAAGAACCTTTGGTACATTGAAAATGCCAATAAAGAACTTTTATTTTTAAGAGTGCATGCATGATTTAGCCCTTTTGCCCCAAAAGAGCTTGCTCTCTCTCTCTCTCTCTCTCTCGCTCTCTTTGTATGATTACCGGCTAATAGCTAATTATCAGACGGCAACAGGCTCCTCTCTCTCATTCAGAGTCATGTGACCTGTCTAATTGCTGATCTCCCGCCCCAGACAGCCAGCTGCTCTCTCTCTCTCTCTCTCTCTCTCTCTCTCCCCCCTATTCATCTTACCCCTTTCCCTTATCTTATGAAGCTGCTATACAGCTGTTTATTTCCCCCCTTGACACAGGTAGTATTTTTAGCATCTCTCCTGAAGGAACATTTTGTATCAGCTCCTGACAGTCCCTCAGAGATTGAGAAGAGGGATTGAGGTTAGGAAAAAAGGCTCAGCCATTCATCAAGTAACCCTAATAATTAGCGCTAATGTTTCTCATTGGCAAAACAGGATCAATGAGTCAACACAAAGCTCCCATTACTCTCTTGTTATTAACCTTTACACTATTTAGTTTTTGTGTCAGTAGCACTCTTAAAAATAAATGTTATAAAATAGAAGATCCATTTGGGGTTCCCCAAAGAATCACTAAGTGAACAGTTCTTAAAAGAACCATTTTTTTCTTAACGTTAAGAACATTTGAATAATCTGAAGAACCTTTTTCTGCTATAAAGATCCTTTTTGTGCAATGGAAAGGTGAATGTTAAAGGTTCTTCACTGAACCATGCCAATAGAGAACCTCTTAAAAATATTTTTTAAGAGGGATATTGGTTTACAGCACAGCCCAAATTTGCAGTGTTGGGAAAGTTACTTTGGAAATGTAATGGGTTACGGATTACAAGTTACCCTATTTAAAATGTAATAAGTAGTGTAACTATTTCAGTTACTTTATTAAAGTATTGTAACAGATTACATTTGATCCACCACAAAATCAGACTTTTTTTTTTTACTTTGAGATCATTCTGGATGAAAGGATTTTTTAATTTCCAGCACTGGAATGCATTTTTATCACTCGCCATGGTCGCAACTCTGACAGGTTGTAGCCTAAAGCTATCAGCTGCAATTGATGTAAGCATCAGAATAGCATCGGTTTACTAAATGTCCTTTAAATGGTAGGAGACATTGTGCACATCAAAAACAGGCAAAGCAACAAATTAATATTATTCAACATATCCTAGCTTTTTACAGAAAATTTTCAGATGTAACCCTCTTTGTAATCGTTAACATTTAATTACAAATTTTTTCATCAGTAACTGTAACGGATTACAGTTACATTTATTTTGTAATTAAATTATGTAACGCTGTTACATGTAACTAGTTACTCCCCAACACTGCTGATTTGTCGGGATTCATTTTGCGATTTTGACCAGCTGACTGTACATTTTCCAGCATATTACACTACTTCTTACCAAATTAATAAATGGACATAAAATAGTAATGTGAGCTGAAAGGTCTTTATACAGAAATACATGACCGCAGAACGTTGCAGCTGCATGACCAATCAGAATCAAGTACTCTAGAGGGTTGTGTAATAACAGAAGTGAATTTATTTGATTGTCAGTGCACTATATTGCACTTCATAATAGCTTGGAGCCGCTGTGCTACCGTACGCTGCTGAATCCTAAGCTTCACGGCAAAAGAAATCAAAATGTATTATTATCAGAGTTATGAATGTAAGCTTACTATCTATTGAATGTGACGGCAAAGTAATGCAGAGAAACGTCTTTCCATTGAGGTGTTCTCAATGCACAAAAACATACTTCGAATGATGATTTAATCATTCACGGTTTTCTTTTTAGTGAATCAAAAACAGAATGATGAGTTTAGTCTGATTCTTAAACAAATTACTCTTACACAGCACGACAAAGCACACTCAAATCCTTACGCTTGCCCATTTTTCCTGCTTCTAACACATCAACTTTCAGGACAAAATGTTCACTTGCTGCCTAATATATCCCACCCACTAACAGGTGCCGTGATGAAGAGATAATCAGTGTTATTCACTTCACCTATGCGTCATAATGTTATGCCTGATCTGTGTATATGTACAATGTAAGCAGGCTGTCATTCACGTGTTACAACTCTTTTACACACACATTCAGTCACTGTCTGCCTACATCTTTGAATGGTGCAGCCTTGGACTAATTCATCAAATAGCGGTAGCATAAACAGCACACAGTTCTTCAGTGCATTTAGAAGCATTGTAAGGAAGGTAGTAGTGCATTTTTCTCTTTTTCACTCCATCCACATCTCCTGTGCATGAGTGCTGATCTGAGTGTGCCCTTTTCATGCTCACTGCTTTGCTTTTCTAGTTCATGGCAAGAGAGAACAAGGCAGTATGAGAGAGAGAAGAAGGGACTGCAGAGGGCCTAAGGGCCACAGAGCTGAAAAACAAACCTAAGGTTACATAACCAGAACAATTTCACGTGACACTTGTAGGTTAATCAGAGCAGCAGACCAGGGTGCCTTGCGAACACTTCTAAAATCATTGCCTTCACATATCAATGAATCAGCAGTGACATTCAGAGGAGTCAAATGTATTAATTATACAGTTTATCGGTCATTATACAAAAATATTTGACAGTCTCACATTGTACTGATTATGTTCAGTTTTGGTTTTGTTTTCATTGTCTTCTGTTCCTGTTTTGCCTGCCTTAGTTCTCTCTAGTTAGTTTACCTTGTTGTTAATCATTTCCCACACCTGTTCCGTTTTATCCTTGATTACACTCCCCATATATTTAAGCCCTGTGTATTATTCGGTTCTTTTTCTGGTATTGTCACTATTATACTGGTTGTATGTTATTCTCCTGTGATCTCCTGAGTTTTAGTTTATGGATTTATTTAAAGGGTTAGTTCACCCAAAAATGAAAATTCTGTCATTAATTACTCACCCTCATGTCGTTCGACACCCATAAGATCTCCGTTCATATTCGGAACACAAATGAAGATATTTTAGTTGAAAGCTGATGGCTGAGAAAGGCTTCAGACAGGCCTCCATTGGCATTCAGTACATTAATCCTCCCAAGACCCATAAAAGGCACTTAAAACGTCGTTACAAAGTCCATCTCACCACAGTGGCTCTACAATAACTTTACGATGCGACGACAATAGTTTTTGTGCGGAAAAAAAAATGAAAATAACACCTTTATCCAGCTTGTTATTGTCTTCTGTGTGTGCCTCCACAGCACATGCGCGAGAATATGACGCAGATCCGGCGCTCTGACACATGAGCCAGAAGGGATTTGTTTACAAGCGGAGGAAGACGCGCGTGTCTAAGCTGTTGAATTCTACATTGATTGTGCTTTAGGTCTCGGCATAGTTCTCAAAATGGGGCTTAAGTGTGCATTTCATGGATTCCCGAACGCTGGTGCTACGTCATATTCTCGCGCATGCGTCGTGGAGGCACACACGGAAGACAATAACAAGCTGGATAAAGGTGTTATTTAGATTTTTTTTTTGCGCACAAAAACTATTGTCGTCGCATCATAAAATTATTGTAGAGCCACTGTGGTGAGATGGACTTTGTAACGACGTTTTAAGTGCCTTTTATGGGTCTTGGGAGGATTAATGTACTGAATGCCAATGGAGGCCTATATCTTCATTTGTGTTCCGAATATGAACGGAGATCTTACGGGTGTCGTACGACATGAGGGTGAGTAATTAATGACAGAATTTTCATTTTTGGGTGAACTAACCCTTTAAGACTATTTTTTGTTATTCGTTACAGCCATACACCCCTAGTGAAAAATAAATAAACAAAAATGTATTTGAAATACATTTATTTTATGCTAAGTATACTGCAAATACATTTAAATAATTATGTACTTAATACAAATATTCTGCAATTGTACTTTTGGTATACTAAATTGATATACTTAAAGTCTGCTAAATTGGAACAACTAATTTTGTACTTAAAGCCACAATATGTAATTTTTTGCCGCTAGAGGTCGCTTATTCAAAACAAAGGAAAAGCTTGATGACTCCTTGATTTTGCGGCGCTTTTATTATGCTGCAGACGAACGCTTACGCTTTTTCCGGTCATGTGTATGTGGGACAATGCAACGCTGTTTTATCATATTAGATACATTTGAGTGTGTTGAAAGTTATGTTATAATGCTTCTGCGTTCGCTCGCCGGCTACTATGAGACACTTGTTGCACACTGCAGTAAGCTAAACCGATATTAGGCATGGTAAAACATGGTACTCGCGGTAAATCAAGAAAACAAGATTTAAACAATAAGACTAAACGTGTTGAGCTATAACAAAGATTAGTTTTCTGTTGATTAATGTATCCAAACAGTTGTTCACCTGTCTAATAAAACACATAATATATAAGCGTCTTTGGTGTTTCCTTGGTTTCTACAAAATAAAATTGAGGGTAACGCGGGTATTATGTCATTGATAGGCGACGCACAGATATGGTCCGTGTCCTGGTTAAAATAGCTTATTTCTCTGGATGTAAACATTCTTGGGATAATGTAAGTACACAAGTGAACAAAATGTATAACATTCTAGTGGTTTTTTGGATATTTGAATCCAAAAATCTTACATATTGTGCCTTTAATGCAGTTTAGTTAACCAGGAATCGTGCTGAAGTTTAACTAAAGATAAACTTAAGTTGATTGTGCAAAGATAACTATTGCTAGTATACTGTAGGTACACGTTAAATATCTTGCATTTAAAGAGATATTATACAGAAATCATACTATCCTTCTAGGCTTAATATTAAAAAATGTGCTTTGTGTAATAAAGAAGTACTCCAAATAAAGTTAAAATATAATTATATCAATATGTCTCAAGCGACAAATCAATGTCAGTAAATATGTTAATGGATTTGTAGTATAATTAGTATGAAATAAATGTATTTTAAATCCATTTTGGTATAGTTTTTTTTTTCACTATAGGGATGTGATACACGATAATGTACAGAGAAATTTGACCCAATACATTTGGGACAATGCCTTGGTGTGTAGCCTACATATGTGACCCTGGACCACAAAACTAGTCATAAGGGTACATTTTTTGACATTGAGATGTACACTCTAAAAAATACTGGGTTAAAAACAACCCAAGTTGGGTTGAAAATGGACTAACCCAGCAATTGGGTTGTTTATATATATATATATATATATATATATATATATATATATATATATATATATATATATATATATATATATATATATATATATATATATATATATATATATATATATATATATATATATATATATATATATATATATATATATATATATACTGTATATATATACTGTATATGTACCAGCCAAGCAACTAACATTGAGATAAATGAGAATGTTAACGGTTATTTTTCAATAGACCTTCTCGATTTCTGTGGTTATGGAAACGTCATTGAAATGTTGTGGAAACATTTTCATTTGCAATACATTAAATTATAACTATAAATTTAACTGCCATTTGTTTGGGGCTTTCAACCTATCCAAAAGTATCTGTATTTCAAACCCTGCACTTTATCAATCTAAACACATAGGACATAATCTTCCTCTTGTCCTTAAGAGGTACACAGCCCACTGTAGAGTGCGACAAGAAAGTACCATCTGTCTAACTGTCATTAGGTATCTGTCTGCCCTCTCTGACTCGCCACGGCAGGACAAGCGTGACACATCTGTGTCATCCGTGAGCGTTGAGATGGAATCTGGTGAATAATTGCTTATGACAGCCTTTGTTTTTGTTTTTTGACAACAAAAGCCAGATGGTGATTTTCCAAAACAGCTGCATGAACAGTAATACACACAAAAAAGCAGAATATGATATTCCTTGAGACACATCGAGCGTTTAAATTGATGTGTTAAGACAAACACATAAGACTCCACTGCCCGTGACAGCCAGTTATCTTTAGCTCGCACATTTTAGAGGCTCTGACAACGTAAGCTGCGCACACAAGCTTCAGCTCTTCCCTGCTGTGCATAGAGATCATTTAAATGCACTCTCTAATCATAGGCACACGCATATAAACACGCATGCGTGACTGCGCACGCTCGCACGCTCATATTCTGAAGGTTTCTTGGAGTGCGCGCTGGGAGTTTGGGTATGTGCCATCTAATCAGAGTAGTGGCTAGAGATGACAGCGGGACAGTTATTATGGCAGATAGACAGAACCAGTACAATTTAATGAGATAGATGAAGAGGATATCACTATATGAACAGGACATTACCTCTTGGTTTATTGTTGGCCTATTGCTGTGTGCGTTCAGGTAGTGATAAACCTACATTGTGGGGAACTTGTGGTGCCACTGAGACTTCATAAAGGCATTAACATGGAAAAAGGTGTCTGTAAGTGTTAGGATTAGGGGTAAGATATTATAATTATATTGCCATGAGATAAACCATTATGTGTGTGTCCACCAATATTTCTCTAAGCTTCTGATGTTGATGACTAAAAATATGTGGGGAAAAAGCTTAAGCTGAGAAATCTTGTGTGGAAATACGTAGCTCTGATTAATTCATGAGAGGATTAATTTGTGCACCGTTATGGAGATTTCAACTCCATAGCGGCACAGAAGCCCGTAGAGGCCATATATGATTTTCTGTCGTGCTTATGTAACCTCGACTTTTTTTCTTTTTTGTTGTTGTTGTTGAGGAAAAACAGTACAAAAATCAGTCTAATGAGTATCTAGATAACATTATTAATATTAATTATTACAATTAGTTCCAGTCATCAATCTCGATCGGTATGTGCATTAGCGACTCTTTCTTCAGGTTACATCTTTATGCCATTAGGTGATGAAAAGTGACAACCTTTATTAAATTCCTGCGTCCTAATAGTCATACCTCTCTTTTATATAGTATGCGAAAAACAGTATGTGAAAATAGTTTGTCCGAATGCTTGTATTCATAAAACAGGCTAAAAGTACCGGAAGGCGTGCTTCTTCTGCCGAGATTCTGAAGTGTGAACCCTATAAACAGTTTACAATCCCATGAGGCCACGAAAGAGGGGTTGTGAATGGCTTGTATGTCTGGATTTCATTCATACTACACTCATACCTCATTTTTTTAAATGGTTACGAAGTATGTTCTTTATCATCTGTATGGTAACAGTTTGCGATTTTGGATGCAATCACGTCTTTCAGTCAACTGATCCATTTAAAAACCTGATTCATTTAAGAAACAATGAATGAGTCATTGAATTATTCACCCAACCGTTCAATTTGTTCGAATTTATTAATTAATTAACACTGATTAATTCAGAAACAAAACGCTACTATGTGTTGTTCGGATATGCATGACAGCATTTTGTTGGCATAGCAAAAATACAGAAAGTGGCCTTATTATGTAAGTTTAAGTAACTCTTCTTGCTTATTGCACTGCTATATTAAAGCAATTGTGTTGTTGGTCTGAATATTAGCACAGTTGTGATTCCCTGCACCCTTGTGCCTATGCTGAATCACATTCATGTCATGATACGTTCGTTATTATATAACTAGTTACATATTTTGTACTATGTATTTTTTTCATTATTTCATAACAAACATGTATGTTTCTCAGATTACCAAAAGATCCACCTAATAGGTTGCACTTAGCAAGAACATCATTTTGTCCCCAACCTCATAACATCCTCACAAATTAACTAATCATTTAATTTAATGTAAAAAATATTAAAAGGTTTTTTCAAAGAGCAGCGTAGTAATTATAATTAGCTTGATTCAAGTACAATAGAAGTCAATGGGAGGTCCTCACCATGATATAAACCATGTCATGTGTGTACGTGTGTGACTCTCATCAACCAGCATGGAGGGGAAGCTGAATGCCAGATCTACTGATGTGTCAGAAACATTCACTGCCATGCCTGGAGCGCTAGATAATGCATCATGTGAGCATTGTGTAATGGGATGCAAAAAAAGTGCTTACTGATTTGCATATATATATATACACAGTATATAATGCTGCGTGCATGTATCCTTTCACATACTCATGGACAGTATTTCAATAAGTAAATTCAACTGTGGCGACCATTTTATGAAACAACAAAAGAGCCACTCACCAGGTCTTTGGAGGTGCCCAACCTCTTCAGCCCATCCAGGGGCAGAAGATCCGCCGAGTCCTTGTGCGAGAACTGGGTGGCCTGTTTCAGTCTCCTCTGCTGGTGCATGATGGCTTTGTCCCTCATCTCTAACTCCTTCTTGCCCTCACTCATGGTTTCCGTAGACGAAAGGCTAAATAAACAGAGCTTTCCACTATCACAGGCTCTACTGAAGTGGCACTGCACTGACGGGTGAGATCCAGCAAGACCGTGACCCTGATATAAAGCGAGACAACCTCGTACACACTCCCCCTAAAGCATGCACATGTGAGTGCATGCAGGCGTAAATCAGTTGAGGGATCAAAAATGGCCAATTTTCACCTTGATAACAACTTCTAACCAAACATAAGTTGGAATTACTCCGCTTAAATCCGCTATTGTAGCTTGTAATCTCTCCTGTGGCAGGTGATCCTGATAATCTTCTCCTGTCGATTGACAGCTGTCAGTCCAGTGCAGTGATTGTCATTGTGAAGAATGTGTGATTGTTGAGAGCTTGGGTCTGTCTGCGTCCTAGCGATGTTCACACTGTCCTTGCAGCGCTGCAGAGGCGAACTGTCCTCCCCTCTTTCCCTCTCGTTCTCTATCTCTCCTCCCCTCCTCTCTCTATCTCCACCTCCCCTTTCTTTCTCCACCTACCTCTCTTTCACACTCTTGCTTCTCTCTCTCACTCTGTTCCATGTGTCTCTCTTCATCTCGTTCTCCCCATATTGTCTTTTCAAAGTGACTTCTTTCAGTGTGTAACATTAATTAGCTTTGATCGATGAAGGTTTCTTTGAAATGCTGTGCTTGGCCTTCATCTCTGGTCTTCTCATTCTCACGCACACATGCATGGCAAAACTGTAATAGACTTTCTTGTGTAGTTGAAAATCTGCTCACCCTGCAACAAAAGATTTATAAATAGTGTATTATGTGACCTTGGACCGCAAAACCAGTCATATTAAGTCGCACGGGTATATTTGTGGCAATATCCAACAATACATTGTATGGGTCAAAATGATCAATTTTTCTTTTATGCCAAAAATCATTAGGATATTAAGTAAAGATCATGTTCCATGAAGATATTTTGTAAATTTCCTACCGTAAAAATATTTAAAAAGTATTATTATTAGTTAGATGTGTTGCTAAGGACTTCATTTGGACAACTTTAAAGGTGATTTTCTCAATATGTAGATTGTAGAGTCCAGATTTTTGGAAACAGCTCATTTATTCTTTTCTGGCTATCACCAGACCAAGCTCAATCTTTTAAGATTGAACATTAGTTTGGGGAGTCTGCTCTGTATTTTCTACTGCACAAGAGGCGTGATCAACGGGCATAGTTTAAATGCCAATTGGATAGTCCTTCAACTAATAAAACCAATGATCTGTCGATCGTCATTGTGTTAAACCCGTCAATAGCGTGCCAGGTGGATAAGCCAGTTTGTGATTGGTCTCCGCAGATTTGTAACGGAAGTAGGATAGAAAATTTTCAACAAAAAAAATTCAAAATCAAATCGCCGGCAGATCGGGCTGGGTTTACCCGGTCTATATTTAATCCACTTTCAGATGTTGTATACACTCTAAAAAAAATGCTGGGTTAAAAACCAATTGGGTTGTTTTAACCCAGCGATTGGGTTGTTTTGAGCAAAAATGTAACCCAACCGCTGGGTTAAAACGACCCATTCACTGGGTCAAAACAACCCAATTGCTGGGTTAGTCCATTTTCAACCCAACTTGGGTTGTTTTTAACCCAGCATTTTTTAGAGTGTACATCTCATCTCAATGTCAAAAAATGTACCCTTATGACTGGTTTTGTGGTCCAGGGTCACATATGTAGGCTACACACCAAGGCATTGTCCCAAATGTATTAGGTCAAATTTCTCTGTACATTAATATTAATAAATAATGAACATTTTAATTATTTTAATGGCTTTGTAATGTAAACATCGTAAAGTGTGTAAACACATTAATATGCTACTATGTGCATGTCATTAAAGACAACAGTCGAGTTTTATGCAACCCCTGCTCCATCTCTTTGTCCATCCAGTGGTCTTTGGCCTGAAAACCCCAGTAATAGAGAATAGAATAGAAATAGTGGGTGTCCAGGTGTGTAAAGTCCCGTTGAGGAGAGATGATGTCCAGACGTCTGTTAGTATTTTGGAACAAACAGTGACATGGTTGAAATTTTCAGTGATCTGTGTGGTTTGCTTCACTGACACGTAGAGGTCAGCCAGAGAGAAATATTGCAGCCAATTCATTTTTTCAAGTGGGACGAATGATTCAGCCAGGACAGAGTATAAAGGCTTTACTTTTGATCTTGTATTTAAAAATGAAATACGTCACCACTGTGATTCAGTGTTTAAATGAAGTGATTTATTCACTGTCTCAATGGTGTTATTCAAAACCGAGCTAAAATATTACATTGAGAATTGTGAGAGTCCCAGCTTTATTACAGAGCAGATGTGACTTGTTAAATCAGTCATTGAGGTAGAACAAGCTGTTTCTGCTGCATTCGTTTCAGCTTGAGACCGGTGATCCATCAGAGAGTCAGCTCACTATAGCAGTGACACATTAAACGACCATGCAAGGCCTCATTTCTTTCTTCAGCTCTGATTTGCTGGAGATGTTATCGTTTGGCCACATGGTGTACAAGAGAAAATCAGTAAAAGTCACACTCCCCTCACTCAACCCCCAATTCCCAACCAGTACAAATCACGCTGCTGGCTATTTGAAAAGAGGTCACTGTAGAAGAACCGCTGCTCTTTGCTGCATGTTCTTTATCTGAGTGTGTGATATGTTTTCCATCTGTTCTTATTGGGATTTATGATCTTAGTTGTTTTAATACTTAAATATTCAATTAATCTGCATTTGCATTATGTGCATTTGTAATGAATAACACAACAGTGTGTGTGCCTGTTTGTGAAAATATGTATTATGTAGAGAATTAAGTTGTAGCGCCACCAAGTGGTTATATTATTGCATCAAGGACATAAGGACAACTAGGACCAAGGACGTCTCAGAAGAACAGATGTTTTTTTTATATTTTGCCTCCCATTAATGCATAAACAGACTAACTATGTTACAATGACAGGGTAAATATCATGATGCTTGTCAAGATGTCTTATTTTCCCCTCTAAAATTAGAGGGGGGGGGGGGGGGGGGGTGCATATAGAAAATTAAGTCCCCCCCAATTCCTTATAATGGCAAAAAATTAAATATGATATAATTAATACAATATTATTAAAGATAATTTTTTTTTACATAATGTGTGTACTGTGTATAATTATATATATATATATATATAAATATAAATACACATGCATGCATGTATATATTTAAGAAAATGAATATATTTATATATAATATAAATTATATGAATATATATATATATATACAGTATATACATGCAAATATTTCTTAAATATATACATGTATGTGTTAGTATTCAAATATACATAATAATACACAGTACACACACACACACACACACATCTTAATGGTCCAAAAAATATGCTAGCCTACATATTAATATGCTACATATTAATTAGACTATATATATATATATATATATATATATATATATATATATATATATATATATATATATATATATATATATATATATATATATATATATATATATATATATATATATATATATATATATATATATATAAAATTCTTATAGAATTACTTATAAAAAAAACTTTATATTGATTTTACAGTGAAATATGAACTGAATAATTATTTGTGAGATTTACTAATCTCTTTTCCTATAAAGGGATTGGTGGAAAGTACACTTATTAATGAGAGATAATGAATTATAACAAAAATGTAACATTAATTGTCTCTCCGGTTTCCTTGACTCATCAGCATGCATGCACAATTCCAAAGCATTCTGATAAAACTGTTAATCATGTTTATAGAACTCTGCTGATGCTTTTCAAATCGGTTGTCATAGAAACAAATTTGTATCATCTGGAAGCTTCTAGGCACTTGCTTAAAGAGAAAAAAAAACAGCATTTTGATAACTTATTTTACACATATTATACTGTACAGTATATTATACCTGTTATCCAGATGTTTAAGAAAAGGATTTCTTGTTTGAAACACTGTGACACAAAAGACAGAAGCCTGTCTGTGTGTTTGGAGTATTTGGCTTAACCAACAGATCACTGGCCCTCCGCTTCACCATCCTCCTCTCTTACAGGTGGCTTGTCTTTGCTGGGACATCTGCTCAACACCCAAGTGACCCAGTGACCAGTGTCATGCTAGGACATACACATGCTATGAAACACAGGATACAATCCACTGTGCAGATTCCAAGACAATGAACGAAGGACAAAAAATGGACAATGATTAGATTCAAAGGCAATGAATTAATCTGATGCATCTCAGCCATTTGCTGCAATGATGACACCGATCTGATAGGACGCTGCAGTGTGTGTATGATAGACTGCCGATTACACACAGACTGTAAGGACAGAACGACAGAAGGTGACCTCACTAAGAAGGCCAAGTGACAGTATGACATCTGCCAAGTGCAAAAGACACACAAAGAGAAACAAGCAATATAAAGCCTTTTATTTGCTTCCCTGAACATTTTATTTGTAACTTTCAACCTTTGCATTTTCAAGGCAACTTGGGAATGTTCAACAAAACCATCATCCATTTCGGCTCAACATATGAAAAATAATTCAAAATGTTACAAAACCAAAAGTAGATGGAGCATAAGTATAAAGTCCTTCACTCTTAAAATAAAAAACAAATTTTCTTTAAAGTTAATATCACAGCTGGTCATCTCGCTCAACTAAATGCAAAAATACATCACAGCGATTAAGGTCAGGCGCTTATGTATTTGTGCTTCATTTCTGCTGCGCATTTTAAGACACTTCTCCAGATATGTAGTATTTGGAATAAAATAATTCAATTAAGAGTAGTAATGAAGTCAACAACTTTTCAGGCACAGACAGTTCTGTACAACATTCACCATTTAGTCTGGCACTTTGGATCTTAAAGGCACAGTTCACCCAAAAATGAAAATTCTGTCATCATTTACTCACCCTTTCTTCTGCAAAACACAAAATAAATAATTGAATATTTGTACCAGTTTTGTCCATATAATGAAGATAATGGTTTCCTAAACAATACTGGACATTCACTTTAAAGACCAAAAAAACACATGTTTTGAATGAAATAAGGGTGAGTAAATGATGATGGGATTTTCATTTTTGGGTGAACTAACTCATTAATGTCTCATTCAAGGCCTTGTTTTAATCAGCGTATAATCTGCAGGCTCTATAAATCTGATGCCTTCACTTGTGCATCTGTATATTAGTAGTAATATATGTCATGTTTTATATCATTAAGATCCTGTACATGCATTTGGAATAGTAGACTCTATGTAGGTTGAAAATGTTCGGTGCAACTCTAGTAGTGTTCTCTCTCTTTGCCAAGATAAATAAAATTATATATTTATTGAATATATTAAAACTGATTTTGAATACAAAGGCACCTTAACAGAACTTCTGATGGAGATATTAAATATTGAGTCTTTTTTACTCTGTTGACCTCTATTTAGAAGTAGGCCTATTTCACCCGAATGAAAATAAAGAAATATTCGGTCATCATTTCTTTACCCTCATGTCATTCCAAACTTTTTTTTCTCCTGTGGAACAACGTGAGAATCTTCAAGCCACTTGTTTTTTGAACAATATGAAGGTGAGTAAATGATGACGAATTTTCATTTTTTGCTAAACTATCGCTTTATTATCTCCTGCAGGTTCTTTGTGCTGGCTGATCCGGTGTGGTGTTCCTTGGCTGGGCTCGCTATTATAGAATCTGTGTTTCCCAGCAGTCTTCTCCAGATCTTCTCTGGCTCAGAGGACATTGGGCAGGTAGAGTGAGCAAAGCAGCATGTTCTGTCCCAGAGCAGGGAAACGTCTGAACGCCTCCCAGGCATCTGAGAAAATGTTGTATTTGAGGAAGACGCGGTGCTCCAGGCTGGTGGGAAGGCTGACATCTCTGCTCATGATGTAGATGCCGTCGTTGTGCAGCGTGCAGGTGAGGTTCAAGCCCGACTTTGACGTGTTCTCCTTAAGTTGCAACAATTCTCCCGTCTGCACATTGTAGGACTGTACTGTCAGCATGTCCTCCGTCTGGCTTAGCCTCCGCCGTCCCATTTCAGCAGGTTCTAGCTCATGTGTGTAGCCGCCCACTAGGTAGATGGTGTCTTCGACTGAGAGCATCTGCTGCTTGCGCACATGAGCCGAACAGGAATGGAAGACGGACCACGTGTCCGAGATGGGGCAGTAGCGCAGCACGCTGGTGTTCCTATCTGTCAGATGTTAGGAGAAAAACTTTAAAAAATTACGTTTATGTATTTAATAAAAAATTACAAATTAATTTTAAAATAATAATGATGTGCATGGATAAAACATTTATAATAAACACTGCAATATACCATAAAATCAGGTTGACTTTTTTTGTGTATTTTGTCATTGTTAAACACCGATGAGGCATAACATAATGACCTTCCTAATATTGTGTTGGTGCCCCTTTTGCTGCCAAAACAGCCCTGACCTGTCAAGGCGTGGACTCCACTAGACCCCTGAAGGTGTGCTGTGGTATCTTTTCACCAAAATGTTAGCAGCAGATCCTTTAAGTCCTGTAAGTTGCATGGTGGGGCCTCCATGGATCGGACTTGTTTGTTCGGCACATCCCACAGATGCTCGATTGGATTGAGATCTGGGGAATTTGGAGTCCAAGTCAACACCTCAAAATCGTGATCCTCAAACCATTAACCATTTTTGCTTTGTGGCAGGGTGCATTATCCTGCTGAAAGAGCCCACAGCCACCATGGAATACTGTTTCCATGAAAGGATGTACATGGTCTGCAACAATGCCTAGGTAGGTGGTAGGTGTCATAGTAACATCCACATGGATGGCAGGACCCAAGGTTTCCCAGCAGAACATTGCCCAAAGCATCTCACTGCCTCCGCCAGCTTGCCTTCTTCCCAGTGCATCCGGGTGCCATGTGTTCCCCAGGTAAGTGACGCACATGCGCCCGGCCGTCCACGTTACGTAAAAAAAACAAAACCGTTATTCATCAGACCAGGCCACCTTCTTCCATTGCTCCGTGGTCCAGTTCTGATGCTCACTTGCCCACTGTTGTCGCTTTCGCTGGTGGACAGGGGTCAGCATGGGCATCCTGACTGGTCTGCTGCTATGCAGCCCCATACACAACAAACTGCGATGCACTGTGTATTCTGACACCTTTCTATCAGAACCAGTATTAACTTCTTGAGCAATTTGAGCTACAGTGGCTCGTCTGTTTGATCGGACCACACGGGCCAGCCTTCACTCCCCACGTGCATCAATGAGCCTTGGCCGCCCATGACCCTGTCGCCGGTTCACCACTGTTCCTTCCTTGGTCCACTTTTCATAGTGATTAGATACTGACCACTGCAGACTGGGAACACCCCACAAGAGCTGCAGTTTTGGAGATGCTCTGACCCAGTCGTCTAGCCATCACAATTTGGCCCTTGTCAAACTCTCTCAAATCCTTACGCTTGCCCATTTTTTTCTTTTTCTAACACATTAACTTGGAGGACAAAATGTTCAATTGCTGCCTAATATATCCCACCCACTAACAGGTGCCGTGATGTTATTCACTTCACAATGTTATGCCTGATCGGTGTATATATCTAATTAAGAAACAAGGGCTTGAAGGCATCAGCAAAAGTGGCGGTTGGGGGGATAGGGGTGAAGTAAAGACAAACCTTTTTTTCCTTTGGAATAACATACATTGTTCACAATACTAATAGTTGTGTAAAAGAAAGTAAATGAAGTCTAATGCCTGTTAGTGGGTGTGAGTGAGTGTGAATGAACCCATCTCTCAGACAGTAAAACACACCTCTAGAAGTATAACCGCCCATGACGTAGATCATGCCCTGACACTCACAGGCAGAGAACTCAGCGAGAGGATCAGGCAGAGACGCCACACACGTCCACCAGTCCTGCTCGGGACTGTAGCACTCCACCGTCCCCAGACAATGACCTCCAACCGCGTACAGCTTCCCACTCACAGCCAGGAGCTTGAAGTTTGACCTGAACACAAAAAGCGCACTTACAGATCCCTTGCTCAAGACAAACCACAAATAACCGGACACATCATGAATGAATTGTACCTCTTCTGGTTCAAAGGTGCCACATGGTTCCACTCGTTCTTGCAGGGGTTGTAGCAGTGGGCCACCGAGATCTCCTGACTTGTCATTCTGTATCCACCTACAATAAACAAGTAGTTGTCCAGCACAGCAGACCCGTAACCTCGGACATTGATCATGTCTGGAGGAAGATTGTTGGCTAGAGGTTTCCAGCGTTGCTCTAGCTCACCATACCTCAACATGGACCACGGCTCGTCCTGATTTGCCAGATCCAGACAGGTGTCAGTGAAATCCCCTATAGCTACTAAAGTGGCCGTGCCTTTCATGCGCATATCTCGGATCTGATCCCGCAGAGCAGCTGGCAACATCCTGAACTCCGGCCTGCGCAGCATGGGATGATAATAGCAGCTCATGAATTTCATGCAAGCCTTCCTAAGATCATGCATCCCATAGACTTCAGAGAGCTTGACGAGCTCGACGCAGTTCTCCTGCCTGATTTCCGAGAGGAGCAGTTTTAAGATGGAAGTGACTTGCAGAAAGGATGCGGTTTCGATCAGGTCCTCCAGAGTCTCGTTGGCCACCTGAACTTTGGAGGTGTTGATGAACTCCAGCACCAGCTCGAGCCCCGGCGTGCTCAGTCCCCGCAGCTGCACCGAATCCTCCGCGGACTCGCGCATCCCCGAGCTGTACAGCGCGCGGAAGTAATCGCTCTTCTCGATCAGTTTGCTTTTACTCACATTGTACGTTTTGTCATCCATCACGATCTCTATAATCTGCTCGGGGGATGTCATGTCTGCTTTTCTGGAATCAGCGGCTGTTATTCCTCTGAGATTAGAGACGCTTTATCATCCTTCGATTCCAAAGCCTATATATGGAAATATTCAGCGCATAGGATCCGACTCTGCTCATGTGCATGCACATATCCCATAAACAATCGCGTCATTAGCAAACAAGGTCGCAGCTGCAGAAACAAACGGATTGTTTGCATATACCAAAGGAATAGTGCTTTATAAATTCGTCTGCTTAAATATATTTACTTTGGCTGGTATATACAGTCAACTAACGTGCATTTGTGATCACTATATTGCACTTGTTTAAACGCAGTTCTTATAGGCACAAATATCTGTCGTTATATAAATAATATGGCAGTTTATTTTCTTTTATTACATTGCACACTTCGGGATTTCAAATGTAAATCTCTTCCTGTTTTGGTCTGGTGGTTTGTGTTGCGTCACGTTGTGTCATGCTCGCCCCAGTTTTGCGCAGAGGTCTGTTTTTTTTATCTACATACAATAATATTATATGAACGCATACGAAACATATTTAGTTGGTTTTGGTTCTATACATAATAAATGTTTAATTTAACCGATAAAATTAAACTATAAAGTGATAATCGCTGGAGAAAAGATTGCAAATAACGTACGCATGGTTGAAGCGTTTGATAGCTTTTACTGTGTCACTCTGGGATTTCTTCCGGAGAGAAACTTGATGTGCGTTTAGGTTTGTAATATACATTTTCTCATTTTTACACATTCTTTACTTTATATGTGGTGTTTTTTCTAATGTATATGATAATTTATAGCACCAAAAATCACAAAGTTTCACCTTCAGATGTATGTTTCGTGAATGAGCGGTCTAAATAATTTGCTCCATGTTACGACAGGGTTTATTTTGTCGACGCACACAATTTAACGTCAATGCTTGGACACAAGCGTCATTAATTTTAAGGGTCTTTAAGAAACATTTATATATTTTCGGTATGGAAGACAAGCCTTTACGAGTGTAAGTTTTGCTTTTGGGTTAAAAGCGTCATATGTGAATGCTAGCTTGCTCAATAAGTAATTTACAGTCGTAATTAACAGCATAGGGAGATGTATACATGTAATAAACGCACATGTTTTGTTTTCACGTTGATTTAATGTTTCATTCCCTCTCAGTCTCGCATGTGGTGACGTTGAAGGAAGAATAAATGCTTTGTTCACCCGGGTGAACGCTATTCAGAAAAAGAGCGGGCAATTTGATGTGAGTCTGCACGTGTGTCTTATTTTAAAGCGATAAACATAAGAGATAGTTGTGGTTTTAACTAGATGGTTTTGTTTTTCAGTTGCTGCTGTGTGTTGGTGACTTTTTTGGAAACACTCCTGAGGCTGAATCAGAATGGGAAACATACAAATCTGGTGCAAAAAAGGGTAAGGTTTCCTTGTATATTTTACATGTATTGCTTTAATCACACCAAACAAATGTGTCGGAATTAAACAGTGCTCTTTCTAAACCCCCAGCACCAATTCACACATACATTCTCGGCGCAGCCAGCCAAGAAACTGTGAAGTATTCCCCAAACTCTGATGGCTGCGAGTTGGCTGAAAACATCACATGTTTGGGTAAGATGGATCTACCCTCATCTTTAGAAGGCACATATGTCGTGCCAGTTTTCGGTTAGCTTATAGTGTATATATGTATTGTTGGGCTCAGGGTTGTCAATTTGAGTTTACGCTTGTTTCCCAGGTCGGAGGGGCATTTTCACGGGTGCATCTGGCCTTCAGATCGCCTATGTCAGTGGCAGAGAATCACAGCAGGAACCTGCGCCCTCACACTGCTTTACCCGTAAAGACATCAGTGGCCTAGTGGCTCCTCTGCTGTCCAACTCCAAATTTCGAGGAGTGGACATTCTCCTGACCTCGCAGTGGCCTCGAGGCGTGTGGCAGTACGGAAACAATCCCGTCAGTGCTTTGCTGTGCTCGTTTAATAAATTTCGCAGGTATTTCTTGATCGTGTGCTTAAGAGTGATTTACTTTCTTCCCCTTTTGCAGGAAATTGATACAAAGTATTGTGGGGTTTCGACCGTTGCAGATCTCGCAGACAAGCTGAAGCCCCGCTACCATTTTGCGGGACTGGAAGGGGTCCATTATGAGAGGCTGCCCTACAGGTGTGCTATTACAGTATCAGGAAATGTTTTACTCTTTTCAAATGCTGTTTGTCTTACAAAATGTGTATACTTTTACAGGAATCATGTGGTCCTTCAAGAGAATGCTCAGCATGTCAGCAGATTCATTGCCCTGGCAAAAGTCAACAATCCTGGCAAGAAGAAGGTGTTTTTTTTTTTTTTTTTTTAATAATATGTGTGTGTGTGTGTGAAACATTTCTATGACTGATATTATCAGATATGACAAATTAATGTAGTATTATATTAAATTTCATTTTGCCATCATCTAACGCTGACTTTAAGTCAGTATAATTTTACCATATTAATATTTATATACAATTATAGTATTTAAAAATAATAGCTTTGCGTTTACTTTAAGTTTAATAACTGTGTTGTGCTTTGGCATTTTTATTCAACTTTTATTTTATAAATTATTTTAGTACTTTAACTTATTTTATTTCTGTTAGTAATTAAGGCAATCATTTCTTATATATATATATATATATATATATATCTCAATTTATTTTTCTCCACTATTTAATTACCTTTAGAAATAGCTTATCACTATTAAATAGCAAGTATCAACATCCATTTTTCATACTGCATAATATAATGTTATTATGCCTGAATTCACTTTTAAACAATTTATTTTATTTTTTAGTATTTTAATTTTAGACAAAATAGTATCACATTTTTATATCAGCCTTAACATGAAAACAAATAATGTAAAGAATTTTAATATCTGTGTGCGTACTTATATAATACTTAATTTTTAATGAAAACCTTTGGCGCATGGAGGCTGAATTCATGGTTTAACTGTAGTTTATCTTCTTTCTCAGTACTTGTATGCATTCAACATTGTCCCAATGAAAACCATGGACCCCACAGAGTTAGTCAAACAACCTCAAGATGTCACAGAAAATCCCTACAGGAAACCTACGAAAGATGGGAAGAAAGATAGGCCGCTACCCTCTTTGGCAGATGCGGAGGTGTGTGTGTACAGTTTTTTTATATTTGCTTACAAATAGAATTAGTGCAGATGATGTAATATTGCACATCAAGTTTGAAGCCTCATATGCTTCAATATCAAAAATCCAGTAAAAACAGTAATATTGTGAAATATTTATATTTAAAATAACTGTTTTCTATTTTAATGTTTTAAAATGTAAAATATTCTTGTGATGGTAAGGCTGTATTTTAAGCATCATAACTCCAATCTTCTGTGTCACATGATCCTTCAGATATCATTCTAATATGCTGATTTGGTGCTCAAGAAACATTTCTTATTACTATCAATGTTGAAAATTGGTTTTGCTGCTTAATATATTTTGTGGAAACTGAGATACATTTCTTTACTGTCATTTTGATTAATTTAATGCATCCTTGCTGAATAAAAGTATCAGTTACTTAAAACAGTTACTTCAAAAAAATCTTTTGAACTGTAGTGTACCTTATCTCGACCAAAAGATAATTTATACTTCTTTTTGATCAGGAGGAACCAACATCCCAGTTCTTTTTTGATCTGGGGCAGAAGAAGCCATATCACCAGCAACATCAACATGGCAGGAAGAGACAATCGGACGGGGATAGACCCAATCAGCCCAAACAGCCCAGAAGGCCCCGTGAGTCCATTCACCAGCACTCTTTCCACTCAGAGGTGGTCTAATGGATCAAACTGGACTATTTTTAATACTCATTTAGAAATACTCAACAGAACTAATTTCAACTCTTGGGGATGATTAATTTAATTTTGCATGCTGCTCTTGACACAGCCCTCGATTTTTACTCTTATAACAGCACAACCCACTGGACCCTGTTGGTTCTGCCTTGCGAGTCCAGAAGTCGAGAAGCACTTGGTCATAAGCGTCGGAACACACGTGAGTCCACAAAATATGTTTTCAGCACCCCAATGTCACTTCAGAAACCTTTGAACATAAATATATCAACCTGTTGCTGTTTCATGTTGGTCTAATGTCAGTATTCCATTGCCAGTGTTACATGGCTCTTGCCAAGGGTGGTCTTACTCCTTACCACGTTCTCCTGCTGCCCATCGGACATTACCAGTCAGTGGTGGATATGGCATCAGAGGTGGTTGAAGAGATGGAGAAATATAAGATCGCCGTCAAGAAGTTCTGTAAAAGCAGAGGCCAACGGTGTGTCTTGTTTGAGAGGAACTACCGCAGCCAGCACCTTCAACTACAGGTCCATACAAAATATTGTCATTCATAATGAGATTGTGGTGTCTTCCTGAACAGACTGATCTGTACAGATCCCAGGTCAGTCTAAACAGCACCACATATATGAAAAAGAGAGTCTGGTAAACTCATTGGAGAGTGTGGAGAGACGACCCACTTTCCACCAATCACAGACTCTAACATAATTTCATCAGTTTAAGTCTGAGTGGATAGACAATCTGTCTGCGTTGACGAGTAACCATGTCTGAGGGACTGGTTCCCAATGATGACCAAATACATGATTTCCTAAAGTTATGAGAAGGCAGTGCATAATGGGTTTAACGGACGGAAACTTAACTTCTTTGTCTTCCTCAGGTAGTGCCGGTGCCCATGGAGAAGTGCAGTACAGAAGACATCAAGGAGGCGTTCATGACACAAGCTGAAGAGCAGCAGATGGAACTGATGGAGATTCCAGCTCATACAGACCTCAAACAGGTACAAACCGTCTGTGTCTCGCTTAGACTGAACACTTCAAAGTTAGTCAGAGCTGTGGTTTAGTGTGTAATTTTACTGGGACTTCCTGCTCGTGTATGTATATTTATATATTAATGATAAATTAAATATATTAAAAGTATATTGAATTTATAATTAATATATAAATATACATACATGAGCAGGAAGTCCCAGTAAAATTACGCACTAAACCACAGCTCTGACTAACTTTATTATTTCATTTATATAATTATTTTTATAAATATAGATAGATCTATCTATCTATATGTGTAATATTACTTATTGCGTTATCATCATCATCATCATTGGCATTATTATTACATATAAATGTGTTATTTTAAATTCTATAATATACTTTTAATTTAATAATGTAATTTATAATATAATAATATACAAACTTTATATATTAAACATGCATACACTGTTAATATAATCATTTTTTTCATTATTTTATTATTACAAAAGTTTTTATAAAATATATTCACTAGGTTATTACTAATTATATAATTATTTTATTTATTTTTAAATTATATATATATTGTTAATAGAATGTAGTATTATTATTATTATTTTTTTAATTACATGAAATTATTTACTTTCAATACATCAAATAAAGAATAAATAAATAACTGTTTGTGTATCTCATGTCATTTGGGTGCACTCTTAATCCAACGTGTCCAAATACACACATTTTCACTATACAACATCATCTATTTAGGGAATGAGTGAGCAAGTCATGATGAGACAATGATATGTTTTGTGTAAAGATGAACTGTGACTAACAATAGTACCCTGCATTGCAGATTGCTCCTCCAGGAACACCTTACTTTTATGTGGAGCTAGATACAGGCGAGAAGCTGTTTTATCGCATCAAGAAAAATTTCCCTTTGCAGTTTGGCAGGTAATTACACTGGCACAGATCATCAACAGGGGGCAGTCATACACTAGTTCTAAACATTAATATATCATGCATGATCCCTCACCTTTCAGCGAAATTCGCCGTTTTGAAACCAAAATAGGTGACCTACGTGAATCGTGTAATCCTGTGTACCGGAATCCTGTGTGCAACGTGGCCTGGATGTGTTACGTTATTGTGTTAATAATAACTAAAGTACCTAATTATGTTACATAGTTTTCATACAAAATAAATAGCACGTTAGTTACTTATGGATTAAAAAGTACCATTGTCAGTGCTGCATGAGCTGTCTCTCACAAACACGGACGTGCGCACACGGACATAAGATAATTGTAAAATGAAAATTGATGGACTAAGTTTAAATTTTGTTCTTGCTTGTGTTTTTTTTTTTTTTGTCAATGTCAGAAAGCATTTAGTATTATCCATGCATGTTTTTAAAATTAGTTAAATGACGGACGTTTTACTGTTAACACAGCCCTCATTACATGTCGGATTCGTCTAAATTATACATGATATTCTTTTTAGAAGAAGTGATTCGTTTTGCTATTATTGGACTCCTGTCTATTCATTGTCAACTGTTTTCTATAAATATGTTTGTACTGGCTTGTACATTTATTCAGCTAATGCGGGTCCTGTTTAAAATGTAGGCCTACAATGTTCAAATGCAAAGACAGCACATCACAAATAGAAGCCCTTTTCCCTGTGGTATTTAGTATCATATTAGGATATTGGAATAATAAATTAAGTAGCCTATCTTAAATGTACACACAATGTTCCTTTGTTTTTGTTTTTTACTGTTTCCTAGGGGTTTCTTAATTTTAGACTAGTTGACTAGCACACATTATATGCAACCTCTCCTCAGGTTGGCAAAAAAAAGCATCTCAAAATGCATCAGATTGATGCTTTAAAATATGGAATATTTACATTTTTCTTACGGAGGAGCATGCCCCCGGATCCCCCTAGAGGGGTAATATCCTTCTCACATTTTTCACCCCTGACCCGTTTTCATGCCTGAATAAATGTATGATCTGATTGTAATAAAACATACTTCAGCATAAGCACCTGTACATCCTTTGTGTGTGTGCTTCCATAGGGAGGTGTTAGCGAGCGAGGTGGTGTTGAACATCCCCATGCGTGCTGACTGGAGAGAGTGTAAATGTTCAAAGGAGGAGGAGGAGGATCAGGCCAAACAAGTGCGCTCCGACTACGTGCCCTTTGACTTCGCACTTGAGGACTGAGCAACACTTCAGATACATCTGACTTTACCTTCAATCATGTTTGTGAACTCCCTAAATGTGTCCACATCAGCTTATTTTATCTTTTTATTCTTTTAAAATTTTGCACTATAAGTGCTTTCCTCTTCCTTTCCTTTGGCAACAGTTAAGAGATGACTGTTGTCACAGTGGTCTTTCAAAAGATGTCTTCGTTTTGGTGATGTATCAATCTGTTGGATGCCAATAAGTGTGGAATTTTGTTGTGTGACTCATAATTAAAGTCATTTTTCAAACTTTTTTTCAAAAAATCTCTTGTAGTAACAGTGTGGTGTACGTCCTCTTCTGATGTTGATGTCCTTTTCTTGGTCTATAGTGAATCTACTATGTAGTGACAATCAAACCCATGAGATTTTACAGTTGTTTTTACATGGTACACAAACAGCTCTGCTGTCTGAAATTTAAAACCATGTCATCTCATACCCTACTAAAGAGACTTAAAGATGTGTGTAAATATGATTGACAATGTTTCAATCTTATTAATTATAAATAGTAAATTAATCAATTATATATAACACAACCATATTATTTATAACTAATTCCAATATTTATGAATAAAACTCAACGTTTTCTTGCATGTAAAATCGACCTTTTATTTTTGTGAGCGGACTTTTATTATTATAGTGTGGAAGTGTTGAGGACTTTTATTGAGTTTCAAGCAAACATGCAAACAGTTTATATATAAATATGTGTGTGGGGTGGGGGGGGGTATAATTATAATCAAAACATAAAAACAAGTTACTGTTATTTGAATCACAAAACAGTATTTTTTAATAAGGTTTTAAGGGTTTGAGAACTTTTATCATGTACAGAACGCGGAAGTGCTGCACCGAAGTCACGTGAGGAGGTATTTTCACAACTGCATTTGTCGTGCACTACCAACTCGTTTAAGGCATTTAACGCGTAAACATCTGTGTGTCTGTGACAATAAAAAAAAGCAACAGAGTTGTTGACATGGACGAGGACGGATTACCCATTGTGGGATCAGGAATAGATCTTACAAAGGTGAGTTATTACATTGCAACATCAGTTGCTGCTCACATGATCTTTTTCACATAAGCACCTGATCTGAAACGGTGATGGTCATTATACTTTCTTGCTTAAGGTTCCAGCCATTCAACAGAGAAGAATCGTAGCTTTCCTCAATCAGTTCATAGTCCACACCGTCAGGTTCCTGAACCGGTTTTCTACTGTTTGTGAGGAGGTATGTTCACCTGTCAGCACATCATTCCCCTCTTTACAGTAACTCAACTTATATACATTTACTGTAAATGTCAATGACCTGATGGAATTTGCTTTTACAGAAACTAGCAACAGTGTCCCTACGAATCCAGCAGATTGAGACCACACTAAGCATTTTGGAAGCAAAGGTAAGGGTTTTCCAACTGAGGTTCTTGAAAATATTTGAAGAAAAAGTGTAAAATCATTCATTATTTGATGATTATCAAAAAAACAGTAAGATTCAAATAAATAATGCAAATAGATTATAAAAAATAAACACACAAACATTAGATTCAAATAAATCAAAAAAAGTAATTAATTAATTAATAATTTTATATATTTTTTAATTAATTTAAATATAATCTATCAATTAATTATATTTTTTAATTAATACAAAATAAGATAAGTAAATAAAAAAAATTAAAATGTCTGAGTAAATAAATAAATATTTGATTAAAATAAATAATTAAATAAATAAAAGATTTTCCAAATACTGTTTTCAATCCATTTATAGTATTCATTTTTCACAGCATAAATTGGGTGTTTATACATGAAACAAACTATATAGATGCCTTTTAAATTTCAGGATCGGTGTCTTTCACACTAGATTGATCATATTTGGGGGTCTGTGGCATCTAAAAGATTCAAAAACCTCTGACTCCTGGAACTCAGAACATGCATTGGTGCGTCCGAAATCAAATACTTCCATCCTATATAGTATGCGAAAAACAGAGTAGCATGTCCGAATTCATAGTATTCTAAAAACAGTCGGTGAAAAGTACCCGGATGACCCACTACTTCCGGCGAGATTCTGCAGTCCCCATATGATGGACACTTTACTATCCCATGGGAGACGATTTATGAATGGAGGTGAAGGGACGCAACTGATGCTGATAGGTCACATGAAAACAACAACATGGTGGATGTAGTATGTCCGGATTACATTCATACTACACTCATTCATACCATATAGAACGTACAGTCGTGAAGTAAGTTCAAATTCAAATGTAGTACCTACTCACATAGTACGCGATTTCGGACGCAGCCCATGACTTCATGAATACCTTCTATTGCTGATCTAAGTTGATTTCGTGAAACTATGGTTTATACATTTGCAGTTAGCTTCTATTCCTGGTTTGGAAGAAGTGACAGTGGATGGAGTGAGACCAAGACCGCCTGCAGAGACAAACGGCCCCGCAGTGAATGGCAGTCGTGCCACAGGTCCCCTTGTTGAGGTAACGGTTATTCTTAGATATTGATGTCTTAATCCATTTATCCCACTGTTTTCTGAGGTTGTTATAACCATAATGGCGCACATATTAATACAAAATCCTTTTCCATTCAGGCATCTCAGCAAACACAAGTGACCCCTCAGGAGCCGAAAGCAGAGGTCCCAGCGGAAAACATCATGACTGTAGCCAAGGACCCGCGATATGCCAGATACCTGAAAATGGTGCAAGTGGTATGAGTGTTTTCTCTTAAGTTTTATCATTAATAAACCTTCTCCCTACTTATGGCTAACGTCATGTGAAATGTGTATGCAAATGCCCAAATTTTGTTCTGCATGTTCGCAGGGTGTTCCAGTCATGGCCATTAAAAATAAGATGGTATTGGAGGGTTTGGACCCTAGTTTGCTTGAGTAAGTGTTGATGACAGTAAAAATATGATGCATTTTTTTAAAGCATGTGTATAATATGATTCTGTCACTGCTTGCATGATTATGTATGGAAGCTTGTTTCCGCCACAGAATAAAAAATAAAAAAGGTAATTGCGACTTTATATCACGCAATTCTGACTTCTTTTCTCAGAATTGTGAGATATAAACTCACAATTGTGAGTTATAAAGTCAGAATTGTTAGATATAAATTCACAATTCTGAGAATTTTTCCCTCAGAATTGGTCTTTATAACTCTCAATTCTGACTTTATATCACGCAGTTCTGACTTTATAACTCGCAATTGTTTATATCTCACAATTCTGAGAAAAGAAGTCAGAATTTCGTGATATAAAGTCAGTATTGCGAGATGTAAAGTCACAATTCTGAGATAAAAAATGTTTTTAAAAAAACAAAAACAAGTTTCCATAATTATGAGCTGTTTATGTTCTAGCTAATAGATTTCTTTTTTGTATCCTTTAGTACTCCTGACGCTCCTGTTCCAGATGGTGACAAAAAAGGCTTGGAAGAGCAAGATGATGACAGCTCAGGCAGCGAATCATCCTTCAGCGATTGATTGGCTCCGCCCCCCACAGCTAATGACTCCGCGTTGGACTGGCCCATGTTGGCTGTCATGAATCTTGCTCATCTCAAAGCAGGGTAAATGCGCTTGAAGGTCCTTTCAAAGGACAGACATTTAATGATAGGATTAAAAGTTTGTGCTACATCTTGGAGACGGCATACTTGTGTACATCTGTGCTGGTGGTTTCTGAGGGCAGTTGCTCACTAGGTGAGATCGCTGATGATTATGATTATAATTGATCCATTGAAGTCTGTTTAAGTGCTACTCTCATGTGAATTGTCTTGATTGTCTCATTTCTTGCCATGTACATGTTAAATGCCTTATATGTGCATCCAATAACAATAAAAAGATGCCAGTGAGTGTTTTTATTAAATAAGCCACAAGCAGCCTTGTAAATCTGTTCGGAAATTGATTTTTAAAAATGTATCTGAGTGATTCATCTTTAGTTGGAACAATCTTGAATTGACTTTGACGACAACAAACAATCAACAACAAAATTCACAGAAAGCCCTGTTTAATTTAGTTATAGAGTTGTTATATTTCTAATAATACTAATCATGTTACAGCGATTAAAGATTTACTTACATTGTCTTTTCCAAAGTAACTTGTTATTAAATGGTGTTATATTCAAATTCTTTGCAAAGAAGTTTTTTTTTTTTTTCCAAACATATTTAGTCCAGGAGCAAAAGAAGATTAGTATTAAGTATTGCCTCGCATACATGTTGACCTTTTTATGAATGCGTGTAAACAAAAACACAAGAAATAAAAAAGGGAAAAACAAAACAACATAGGTACAAGTGGGTAAAATCACATATGGTGCTTACTACAGTTTGATTCAATCCTATCTCTCCTGTTGTCCACTCCCCTCTGCCTTAGCTACTCTTATTGCTCTTATATACTCAGTCCAGATAGACCAGAGACCAATACATTTATCCTTTTCTAATCTTCAGGTCATAGTGAGTTTCTCCATTATATATAGTGTTGTACCATTCTTCAGTACCCGATGGGTCTGGTTGAAGCCATTTTTTTGTCAGAGCTTTTCTGTCTGACAATAACAGAATCCTAAACAGATATTTATCTGCAGTTGGAGTCAGATTTGGGGTTTCCAGACGGGTACAGTGGGGAGAACAAGTATTTGATACACTGCCGATTTTGCAGGTTTGCCCACTTTCAAAGCATGTAAAAGTCTGTAATTTTTATCATAGGTACTTTTCAACTGTGAGTGACGGAATCTAAAACAAAAATCCTGAAAATGTTAAGTAATTAATTTGCATTTTATTGCATGACATAAGTATTTGATACATCAGAAAAGCAGAACTTAATATTTGGTACAGAAACCGTTGTTTGCAATTACAGAGACCATACGTTTCCTGTAGTTCTTGACCAGGTTTGCACACACTGCAGCAGGGATTTTGGCCCACTCCTCACTACAGACCTTCTCCAGATCCTTCAGGTTTCGGGGCTGTCACTGGGCGATACAGACTTTCAGCTCCCTCCAAAGAGGGCCAGTCCAGGACCTTGAGATGCTTCTTACGGAGCCACTCCTTAGTTGCCCTGGCTGTGTGTTTCGGGTCGTTGTCATGCTGGAAGACCCAGCCACGACCCATCATCAATGCTCTTACTGAGGGAAGGAGGTTGTTGGCCAAGATCTCGCGATACATGGCCCCATAAATCCTCCCCTCAATACGGTGCAGTCGTCCTGTCACCTTTGCAGAAAAGCATCCCCAAGAATGATGTTTCCACCTCCATGCATCACGGTTGGGATGGTGTTCTTGGGGTTGTACTCATCCTTCTTCTTCCTCCAAACGCGGCGGTATCAATGTTGAAAACAGTTGTGCTGCTTTATTTCTTTTTTCAGGATTATTTAATGAATACCAAGTTCAAAAGTACTGTCACTTTTGATCAGCACCCTTGCTGAATTTCGGTATTAAATTAAATCTAAAAAAAATCTTACTGAACCCAAACCTTAAAACAGTAGTGCTGCTCTTCCTATCATTAGAAACATTAAAGCAGTCACTTCTTCTTTAGTCATGCATATCATCATCATAATCATCATTGTCATGTGTTTTTATTTCACAATTACAAAATCAGACACACATTGTGCAATCAACGGACTTACATACACATTGCACAGCATTAAGGGCAAGAGTAAAAAAAACACCTGTGGCTCACTTTCAGCTGCACTGGATTTTTGGAATGATTATGAAGAAAAACAACAAAGCAAGACGTTGTTCAAACTATAACCGAAGCAAAGATTGATTAACAGAAATGAATGCAAATATGAATGTGCTCAACTTGTCTTGGTTGATTATTAAAGGAGACTTTATATCACTATATGATGAAGCTTTGGCCTCAAGTGGTTAGAGTGTACTACATTTCAAGTATGTTTTATGCCTTTTTTTTCCCCAAGACCAAAGTGCAAGCTACAAAATGATTACACAGTACTGCAGCAGATCTTTCAACGTGAAAAAAGCTGATAAGTTGTATAAAAATACAATTATATTATTAAGAACAATGCACCAAAAACGGTAAAACATAAAAAACATTAACAGTATGATGTCACGGTCATTAACACTCTATTAAATTAACAGTCAGTTTCAGAGTGAATTGCTGTAAAAAGAAATAAAAGAACAGTTAATATCTTAGAGGAACTAAAACGAATATAATGAATGAAATAATGAGAAATTTGAAATAATGAGAAAATCAATGATGCCACACTACTGTTCAAAAGTTTGGGGGACATTAGTTACCTTTAACATCAACTAAGGATTCACAATAATTCTACAGCATTTATTAATTTTAATTCATGTTTATTTCAACATGTACTAATACATTATAACATGTAAAGGATGTATATGTTAACATTAGTTAATGCACTGTGAACTAACACTAACATATTTTAATAAATACTGTAACAAATGTATTGCTCGTTGTTAGTTTGTTAGTTAATACATTAATAATTTTTTAATGTTTTTGAAAGTCTTATGCTCAACAAGCTGAATATATTTGATCAAAAATGCGATATACATATTGTGAAATATTATTGCAAATAATATCTGTATTATATTTGAAAATATTTTGAAAGGTAATTTATTCCTGTGATGGCAAAGCTGAATTTTCAGCATCATTACTCATTATTCTTCAGAAATCATCAAGAAACATTAATTATCAACATTCCTTACAGATTTTTTTAGATGAATAGAAAGTACAAAAGAACAGCATTTATTCGAAATAGAACTTCATAAATGTCTTTACTGTTCCTTTTGATCAATTTAACCCCTTAACTGTTACCGGCGTCCCACTAGCGGGACGCTTGGCATATTTTTTCATATTACATATTTTAGTAGTCATCATAAATCGGGTATCATTTGAAAGCTTACAAACTCAAAATTCATCCTGTGAAAACGTTTTTAAATTGGACGTTGCGTTACCATGGAAACAGTAGTTTGAATTCTTTTATCCTCCCCTAGTGGGTGGTGTCAGGTTTCATATTACAAAATGTATTTTAACTACTTTATGATCGAAACCTTTTCTAATCTTGACAAAACATATTGTCGGAAAGGTCTGAATCTCAAGGTTCCATATTTGTCACTGTTTTATGATAGAAGTGATATTTGGACAAAAATGTATTAATTTGTTACAGGAGATTGCATTAAAATCTCCAGTGACACCCGGTGGCAATTTTTGGTACAGTGCCTAAACAAGATCTTAAATTTTTGTCATATCAACTTCAAATTTGGAACACAACTTGGTTAGATATATGACTTTAATTTTAGAGTAATTTTTGAGTAAAAATTATTTTGTAAAATATATATTTTATATAAAATAAAAAATATTTAGTGCAGTACATTTGATTTACAGTAAAATTAAACTCATACTTTCATTTTTGTCATATTCCAAAGCATTTTTGAGTTTAGTGCATTTTCACGTCTATTCTCAAAAAGGGGCTGACAGTTAAGGGATAGTGCATTCTTTCTGAATAAACTGATAAATTTTTTTCTTTCTTTTAAATCTTGACCCCAAACCTTTTGAACTATTAGTGTAGGTCTCATATAATGTTTTAAATGTACCCACCTGGAACTCTTGGATGTATGTTAGGAAGAAGAAGACAAAACTGAAGGCAGTGATCCATTCACACGCAACACTCACTATATGAAGTGTGTAGTCCTTCAGAAGCAGGAAAACAAGACGAGCAACTTTTAATATTCAATACATTTTACTACAATATGAGCGCTGAAATGACATGAACTGTACCTTATCATTGATGTCCCAGTGAAGTTTGCTTGTTCCAACAGAAACTGCACAGAAAATCGCTGGAAGGAGGTGTTAAAGACAATCAGTTTGATCTGAAACGTTAACTGTGCATGTCTTCACAAGGAAAACCAGGATCATAACGCTGGATTTGGATGAATAGCCAAGTCAAGTCAAGTCACCTTTATTTCTATAGCGCTTTTCACAACACAGATTGCTTCAAAGCAGCTTTACATTGATGATAGGAAATTAATTTAGTTTTACATGAAAAGTTTTTAATTGCTTAATTTCTGTTGTAAAAACTGATTTCAAAATGTAAAGAAAACAATAATATAAATATTATTATATTATTATAAGTGTGAATCAAAAAAGTAAAAGCGCATTTAAAAAAAATAACAAGCATGATTTCATTTCTTAAATTACTTGGTGTGTGTTTTGGTCATAATTTTGACTTTTTCAAATCTAATTTCAGCTTTTTATCTCATTAATCTTATCTCATGACTTTTAATCATAATTTAGATTTTTAGACTTTAAATCCAAAATTCTGAATTTTTATCTCAGAATTTTTTTAAGTCCTAATTTCAACTGCATCTCACAATGACTTTGCATATCATATTTTTGACTTTTTATCTAATAATGATGACTTTTAAAATCATATTTTCAGCATTTTATCTTATAATTATGACTTAGCATATTGTATTTTCGACTTTTTATCTCACTATTATGACCTTAAAAACATATTTTAATCTTATTAGCTAATAATGAGGACCTTTAAATTCATATTTTCAGCTTTTTATCTCACTATTATGACTTTAAAATCATATTTTTGACTTTTTATCTAATAATGAGGACATTTAAAATCATATTTTCAACATTTTATCTCTTAATTAAGACTTTATGATAATTGAAATGAGCTGATCAGTAATATAGTTGAATATTAAGAGTCCCCAACTGAGCAAGCCAAAAGTCAAAGGCGACGGTAGCAACGAACCAAAACTCCATCAGGAGACATAAGGGAGAAAAAAACCTTGGGAGAAACCAGGCTCAGTCGGGGTGCCAGTTCTCCTCTGGCCAACGAACAAACAGTGTATGATTATGATTCTGGCAACATTACAGGTCAGAAGTCATATTAGTCATCACGCCGGAGACGGGTTTATTGAGGATGTCATGTCGATGAGGCAATTTCAGGGGGGGGGGTCTAATTGACACGGTTTCTGGGATGCGTTGGTCATGTCTAGGAGCAGGTCCATCATCTGATCTTGATACGGCCCGGATCCGGCTGACAGTAAACCTCGGGAATAACAGAGAGACTAACATTACCGTAGATGCCATTCTTTTTATGATGTAACGAGTACATCAGGTGTTATGGGACGTGTTCCCGGTTCCGGCTGACCTAGTTAATGCAGCCTAAAACAATCATTTAACTGATTTGAATAATATAAATTGATAATGTTCTATGTGTATGCCATAGTAAAGAGATGTGTTTTTAGTCTAGATTTAAACTGACAGAGTGTGTCGAGTGTGTTTGATATTCTAGGTATTATCAACTGGCCATGGACTCTTTCCACAAATTTATATTCAGCATATAAATAAGCAGTAAGCAGATGCATATTAGCAGCACATGTTGGTAAGACTGAGAAAGGATACTGGGGAAAACAGCTAGAAAGGCCACTACAGCGAAGAATGCACGGAAATGACACATCCACTTCGAAGATCCGTAGGGATGAGCGCGGTACGAGATCACGCTCTGAATGATAGTGTATATAACCCCAAAGAGGAAGAATAGTAAAGCACCCAAATCATGGACTGCCATCACCGTTGTCTCCTAGAACACAACAACATACATGAGCGCCAATAATCATCATTTACTCTCACCCTTATGTCATTCCACACACAAGATTTTTTGAAGAACTGTGTTTGTTCATACAGTGAGGTCAATGGGGTCCAAAGCAAAATATATATACCCCCAAAAAAGTTGACAGAATATTTGTTTGTGGTTGAACTAGACATACCTGAAATGTAGCAACCAAACACATTCCGACACAAGAGATGATGCCAACAGCAAAAGAAGCCTTGTTCAGAACAGGGGACACGGCACCGGTTCTCTCATGGACTCTTTCCACAAATTTATATTCAGCATACATAGTAGCAAAGGCTGAAAAACAAATTCCCTGCACTGAGTTTCAACAGTTTAAAGATGTAATTCAAAAATCGCAGTGGAAATTGCTGTGCAATAAAGGTCACATTATTCACTCATGCATGCAATAAAACTGAATAAATTCTCTGGATACTTTATGCAGGATAATGCTATGAAAATAGTATATCGGTTAAAAATTACTTTGAGTTGTCATGATGACTGTTGCTCTGATAACCTGTGATTTGCCATTAGGTTTCATTTCTGCAGTTGTTGTTTGAGGTTTTGTCTGATGTTTTGTAAAACACTTGAACTCCAGCTGTGCGTCACGGGTGGGAAAAATTGTGTTTTCGTTTTCAGCAGAAAGAGAAGTGAGACCAGAATGAGTGAGATTCCAGTGTTACTAAAGAAACGTACACTCGAGACATTCCCACTGCTTTCCTCTCACATGTCAAAACCAAGCAGTTTGCGGTTGACTTCAAATTACACAATTTCCAAAAGGTTGACACACAGATTGCAGTAAGGAGTTTCCTGAAGCTGCTGCTGGGGGATTTACTGTCTTTATGAATTATGAGCTGAAAATGGCAGATTATTAGTCATACCTGCAAATGCAGTGATTGTCGACATGAATCCAAACACACAGCTCTCAGGTGGAGTTGCTCCTGTATCACTGATAAAAAGTAAAGGACTGGTTTTTAGAGACATGAACACAAATAATAATAAGAAGAAGAATCATAATCGTGCAATACTTTGTATTAAAAATAAGCACCCACAATTTCCACAGTTTACTGTATGACATTAACAATACATTAATATGTGACTGAAAATAGTTTGTATTAGGTCTACTTATTATTTTTTTTAAAATATTCTGTCAATTATATTATATTACATTATATTCATATTATTTCAAGACATCTAGTTTGTCCTGCTTCCTGCACTGAATACAACCTTTTGGACACGAGCCACCGTTCAACTTCTCAGTAGAAAACGAAACTAAACGAGCTGTAGGCTATGCAAAAACTTTTCCCCCATGAAATTCTTACAAATGGGAGCTTTATATATAGGCTATATATAAATACCCGCTTAAAACATGGTCTAGTTACTAACATCATTTGCTATTTCTGCTCTTTGGTTATGTTAAGAGTTGTAAATTTGGCTAATACAGATGTGTATCCAAACTAAAATCAAGTACAATGTAAAAAGACACATCACATACCTTATATAAGGAAGGACAACATCAACATCTCGACGAAACAATGCGATGATATAAGATACTATGAATGTGCTCGATGACCAGATTACCAGAAAAGTAGGTAAAAAGCACATTCCTTCCATTAACCAAATCATCTCGCCTGAGGGCTGAGTGTAATCGGTGCATCACCATTCACGGAGATAAAAGCAAAGTCACCCGCACGCTAGATACTAAGACGCGGGCACTCATCTGAACACATAGCCGACTGTATGCACAATAACTCGACGTTTATAACAGCATCTATAGTGTCACGTGTTCGCCGGGAATCACTGTTTCTCTTCCTCATTGTTTTATCTTTATAAATTGTTACCACCAGCACATGTGAACAGCACACACGAGGTTCTTTCTTTCTTTCTTTCTTTCTTTCTTTCTTTCTTTCTTTCTTTCTTTCTTTCTTTCTTTCTTTCTTTCTTTCTTTCTTTCTTTCTTTCTTTCTTTCTTTCTTTCTTTCTTTCTTTCTTTCTTTCTTTCCATTTTAGATAAACCTGTAACACTTTACAATAAGGTTCCATTTGCTAACATTAGTTGACATGAACCAACCAGGAAAAATATTTCTAAAACTTGTATTAATCTTAGTTAATGTTAATTTCAACATTCAAAATGTGCTGTTAATAGGCCTATCCTATTGGTAACACTTTACAATAAGGTTCATTAGTTAACATTAACTACATTAGCCAACATGAACTAATAATGCACTACACGTTTAAAGCATTTATTTATCTTTGTTAATGTTAATTTCAACATTTACTAATACTTTATACATTAGTAAAATCACTGTGAACTAACATGAACAATGTGTATTTTTTATTAACTAACGTTAACAAAGATTAGAGGATAGTTCACCCAAAAATGAAAATTCTGTCATCATTTACTTACCCTCAAGTTGTTCCAAACCTGTATGAGTTTCTTTGTTCTGCTGAACACAAAGGAAGATATTTGGAAGAATGTTTGTAAGCAAGCAGATGGAACAACCATTGACTACCATAGTAGGGAAAAAAAATACTATGGTATTCAATGGTTGCTCTATCTGCTTGGTTTCAAACACAAATATCTTCCTTTGTGTTCAGCAGAACAAAGAAACTCATACAGGTTTGGAACAACTTGAGGGTAAGTAAATGATGACAGAATTTTCATTTTTGGGTGAACTATCCCTTTAACTAATGCTGAACAGAGAGGTTGTTCATGGTAAGTTAATGTTAACTAATGCATTAACTAATCTTAACAACCTTATTGTAAAGTGTTACTTACAGCCTATTCAATGGCCCTCAGACAACATGAACAAATGAACAGTTAACGTTAACAAATAGGCCTATGAATAAGTAGGCTAACAAATGTATTTCTCACTGTTAGCTACAGTTAGTTAAGGCATTAATAATAGTGTTACCAATAAATCTTTACACTTTACTTTGTTAACTAAACCAGTTTGTCATAGTTATGGCCAAAGTAGGCCTAATGCTAATTTTAATGCGGATGAACTTTGACAGCCAGCGTTCAGAAAATGTGAATCTGCTGGTATGAGGCTAGCTCCAAACCTACTGACAAACTCCTAACCTTTAAATCATGCGAATATATAAACATTATATATTTTCAGAACACCGGCAATACAATATTTTTGACCCAGCTGTCTTAAATGGCTTCTGAGCACAGAAAAAACAATGCCAAATGAGCATTACATTTTTATAGAGTTGTTATGCTGATAATGTATAATGATATAATAATGATAATGGTTTGAATTAAGCTATTTAAAAAGGGTTAATGAATTTATATACGGGTAATGGATGTTTATATGTATAAACATATTTAAATGTGTGATATAGATTTTTTAATAGAAGTATTGCATGAACTACCTTAAATGCTCGTCCTCCTATTCACTAGATGGCAGCAGCGAGTCTGTCATGTACATAGTCGAGCGGCGTATCTATCATCACCTGATCACTACCAATGAGGAACTACAGCGTTTGACTGTTCATGTGACAGTATTTTTTTAGTGTAATGAAGTTATTTTTATGTCACCGCGGAAAACATGTGTCCACATTAAGTGTTTATGGAGGAAGAGATGTTGATGGCCGGGGAGAGTCATGTTGATAATTAATTCGGTGCTGAAACTGCTGCAGCGGCAGACATACACATGTCTGTCTCATCGCTATGGACTATACCTATGTTTCGGAGGACTTGTCCTCATGATAGTGTCTGCCTTTCAGTTTGGAGAGGTATGTACACTAACTAGGGTGAAATTCATCCGACAGAAGTATACTAGCTTCATTGGATTCGCATTTAGGCCATGCATGTATCTTCTTATCTGTGTATTCTGTGTCAATCACTGATTACTGATCAGAGCTGATTGTGTAATGTGACTGAACTGTTACACAGTGGTTGGAAATAAAACTTACGCTAGTAGTAAGGGTTTGGCCTTGTGTGTTAACTGGCTGGTTTTGTTTTTATTTGCAGGTTGTAGTAGAGTGGAGTCGAGATCAGTACCATGTTTTGTTTGATTCCTACAGAGATAATGTTGCAGGAAAGTCCTTTCAGACCAGGTGAGGAACAGATCAATGAAACCAGCATCACTGCTTCATTTATACACAGTATTAAAGCCCTCTAGCTGGTCACTCTTAAGGGACACTTATAATAATGCGATATTCGATACAATATTGCTTTAAGTGTGTTAAATCTATTTAAAAATTTTTTGTTTTTATTAAAAACTGAGAATAATACCATTTACGTGTTGTAGTTAAAATGTATGTCACAAATCTGATAATATAATTTTAACATCAATGTACCAAAAGCACCAATATTTAAATACCAACAACTCTTTGCTTGACTTGGTAATATATAGTTATATCAACCTAAACCTTATCATCAAGGTAAACAAAGACACCTGGACAATTATTTTTTGTCATTTTAATTTATCTTTGTTTTAAAAAATAAGAACTAAAAACAGTAGTCTTCACATGAATTAAATATGCACTGATACATAATAAAACTACATAATAAAGTTATTCAGCCAAGAGCACCGAGTGATTTTCTCTTGTTCTTTTGTTGTTTGACAGACAGCGGCAGGTTTACTGTATTAGCAGGCTGTCACTTTAAGACCTAATGCACGGATCCTATTGACAAGCATTCGCTTTCTTTCCCCAACTGATACCGTTGACTTAAAGCATAACCGACTGTGTTTACATGAATACTCGTCAAGACAGCCATTTTGACATAACTGTGTGTGTATTTGACAGTTTGAGTGTGTAACAAGACACGTTTCGGTGTGTGTGTCAGACAGCAGACAGCTGTTGTTTTTCGCAAGTTATCGCGTTTAATAACACTTTGTAACGTCTAGCAAGTCACATAAGTAATGCCCAGTCTATTCTCTGCTACATGCGTCAACCTAAAACGTACACTTTTCACAGTGTTGAAGTAGCCTATTCAAATCCTTCAGATATTGCGCGTTGCGATATGCATATTGCGATATTCGTGAGATTTCGATATATTGTGCAGCCCTACTGAAAACGATAAAAAAATCAGCTGATATGTCAATATTTTTTTTTACTCGATTAGAAAATACACATTTTCGTATATGCTCCAGGATTCGCATACATTCCCTGCTTCATATGCTTGTATTATTTCAGGCTTTGCCTACCGATGCCCATCGATGTGGTTTACACCTGGGTAAACGGCACAGACACGGACCTCCTAAAGGAACTTCGTTCTGTGAGACAGCAGTTGGAAGAAGAACAGAAGGCCCTGAGGTACCCCACCCTTAAAACACACACTCTTAGTGTAGTATTTGTTTATCCACACATGGTTGGAAACATTCTGCATCATGTGACTTTGACTGTTTATTTAACCAAAGTTTAAATATTCACCTTCACTGCTTTCATCAGCAGTTTATTCATGTGATGGCATGATTATTGTACAGGTGTGCCTTACGCTGGCCACAATAAAAGGCCACTCTAAAATGTGCAGTTTTATCACACAAGCGCAATGCCACAGATGTCGCAAGTTTTGAGGGAGCGTGCAATTGGCATGCTGACAGCAAGAATGTCCACCAGAGCTGTTGCCCATGAATTGATTGTTCATTTCTCTACCATAAGCCGTCTCCAAAGGCGTTTCAGAGAATTTGGCAGTACATCCAACCACCCTCACAACCACAGACCACGTGTAACCACACCTGCCCACATCCAGCATCTTCACCTCCCGGACAGCTGCTGCAACAATCAGTTTGCATAACCAAAGAATTACTGCACAAACTGTCAGAAACCGTCTCAGGAAAGCTCATCTGCAAGCTCGTCGTCCTCATCAGGGCCTCGACCTGACTGCAGTTCGTCATAACCGGCTTGAGTGGGCAAATGCTCACGTTTGATGGCGTCTGGCACTTTGGAGATGTGTTCTCTTCACGGAGGAATCCCGGTTTTCACTGTACAGGGCAGAGGGCAGACAGCGTGTATGGCGTCGTGTTGGTGAGTGGTTTGCTCAACGTTGTGGATCGAGTGGCCCATGGTGGCGGTGGGGTTATGGTATGGGCAGGCGTATGTTATGGACAATGAACACAGGTACATTTTATTGATGGCATTTTGAATGCACAGAGATACTGTGATGAGATCCTGAGGCCCATTGTTGTGCCATTCATCCACGACCATCACCTCATGTTGCAGCATGATAATGCATGGCCCCATGTTGCAAGGATCTGTACACAATTCCTGGAAGCTGAAATCGTCCCAGTTCTTGCATGGCCAGCATACTCAACAGACGTGTCACCCATTGAGCATGTGTGGGATGCTCTGGATTGGCGTATACGACAGCGTGTTCCTGTTCCTGCCAATATCCAGCAACTTCGCACAGCCATTGAAGAGTGGACCAACATTCCATAGGCCACAATCAACAACCTGATCAACTCTATGTGATGGAGATGTGTTGCTCTGCATGAGGCAAATGGTGGTCTCACCAGAGACTGACTGGTTTTCGGGCCACCCAAAACAGTAAAACTGCACATTTTAGAGTGGCCTTTTATTGTGGCCAGCCTAAGGCACACCTGTGCAATAATCATGCAGTCTAATCAGCATCTTGACATGCCACACCTGTGAGGTGGATGGATTATCTCGGCAAAGGAGAAGTGCTCACTAACACAGATTTAGACAGATTTGTGAACAATATTTGAGAAAATACATGTCATTTAAGCTGACTGCAGTCATTACAAACATGGCTGGCAGTCTTCTGTAATAAAGCAAGGCAGGCTATTTTATTTTTGATATAAAAAAATAGGAATGAAAAGGCAAATTACAAACAATAGGACAAATACAATAGAAAAAATATACAAATATGCAAAAAAGGTACAGTAGCCTTAGCCTAGGTTTATTTAACATGTAGTAAGAACTACTACAGAAATTGAATAATCAAATGTAAAAAGAAATCGAACACTGTATAAATTAAATATAAATGGATCCATATTAAATATGTAAAAGGGATTCAGTCAAAAACAGTGTTTTTTTTTTTTTATTATTAACATTAATGAAACAGGCGGCAACAGTTTGAGTCTGTCGTCCCTTTAAAGCTGCAATATGTAACATTTTTGCAGTAAAATATCCGAAAACCACTAGACCAGTGTTAAATATTTTGTTCAGTCGAGTACTTACAATATCCCAAATGTTTCCAACTATTTGTAAATCGTGATAAAATTGCTATTTTAACTAAGGAACCGGGACGTGTGAGGGAGTCGCCTGTCAATTGCATCATATCTGCGTTACCCTCGGTTTTATTTATTTATTTTTAAACTTTACTTTACTCTTACTGCAGTGTGCAACAAGTGTCATAGCAGCTACCGAGCAAACGCACAGAGTAACATCATAGCATCATGAGTATCGAATATGATAAACAGAGATGCATTACCTCATACTCATGACCGGAAAAGTGGAAATGGCGCCGGTGACTGTGGCATAATAGAAGTCCCGCTGCTCGCTAGGCGTGTGTTGTGTTCATCTTATTAACAATCGTTCCTGCGGCCTTGCTCAGCTCCACAACACTCGGTCCTGCTCTGCTTCATACTACAGTAACGTTAATAATCGCATACATGAACATGATTTCTGCCCGAGTCCTATCCTGATTCTTTTCCACCAGCTGTGAGGTGAAGACCACATGTCCCAAGATTCTGCGCTCAAACTTGGCGTCATCAAGCTATGCCTTTGTTTTGAACTGGTGACCTCTAGCAGACAGAAAAGTTACATAGTGCACCTTTAAGAATGAAGGCACAAATCTAATATACTGTTACACAGTAATAAAAACACTCTACGTGTCAACTTTTAAGTTGTACAACAAAGTTTAAGAAGTGTAATACATTTTTGATATTTATGAATCAATGCGAATCGGTAGAAGATGGAATTGTGATTCATATGTGAATCGATTTTTTTTTTTTCCCCACACCTTTATTAATATCAGAATTAATGGTTAAAATGGCTTTTACAGATTTGTCCGCTGTAGTAGATGTTATAATATTTGTAGATGCAGTCTTATTGAGAGAATCTGTTTTAGACTCTTTTTTTAAATGTTTTATTACAATTTAATATCCTAGATATGAACCATTGGTTGTGCTAGAAATAGTGCCAGTTATAAGAGTGGCTTAAGTTGTTTAAAAGTGTTTTAATTGCTTTTTTTAGGGAGCGTCTGGGAAAAAATGCATCTGAAATAACTGAAGCTCCTAAGGGAAGGTGAGTGTTTAAGTAGAAATTAAGTCAAAATGGTTTTATTCTCATTCTATTCATATGTCTGCTGGATGTAAAGCAGACTGAATATTGTGTGGTTTATACGTTTCCTGTTTCACAGGCCTTTGTCACAGCCACATTGTTTTTTTTATGCCACCAGCGCTTTCCTGTCAAAAGAAAATACTCCTCCACAGAATGACTGTGTGAAAGGCTGTACTCACATTAAGATTAGATCTACTTTAATTCAGTTTGTGTGTACTTATAGGCCAGAATGTCTGCTGTCCCACTGCATCATGGGCCCTGTACTTGTGCTGGATCCAGCCCTTCCTGCAAACATAACATTGAAGGAGCTGCCAACATTTTCATCAGCGTTCTCCTCTGCAAAACAACTTTTACAGGTGGCCAAACCCCTCCAACCCTCCACAAGCGTGTCTGTTCTTCTCTTCCACTCCCACAGTGAAGGTACAATTATAACCTACTTCTCACAGCACTCTCACATTTATAAAGTTTGAAGCAGGGGCGTGCGGTCCAAATAAGCTGTGAATGCTCTGCATAACCAAGCCATTCATGGACTTTCAAATGAATATTAACACTATAAATTACTATAAATTCGCTTGTTTGAGGTGTATCATAAAGCTTACATGATTAAAATGTTGGTTATACGTATGTAACTGTCCGTCATTTATTTATTTGCCAAATGACGGTAAAACGGCACATTTTAGAGTGGCCTTTTATTGTGGCCAGCCTAAGGCACACCTGTGCAATAATCATGCTGCCTAATCAGCATCTTGATATGCCACACCTGTGAGGTGGATGGATTATCTCGGCAAAGGAGAAGTGCTCACTAACACAGATTTAAGGCCTTTGCACACTGAGTCCGAAATTCGCATGCGAAATTTTCGCACGTCAAAAAATAAATTCGACCTCACGTTATGTCAATTACGCTTGCACACTGCCTCCAAAACTTTCGTCCGTCAAAAAAAAAAATCGGAAAAGGTTCGATTTTCTGCGTTTTTCGCATCCGTTTTTCCATCTACTGTGCTGATGCCCAACCTAAAACTGCTGGCAATGGTGGTGAATGAATCGCCAGTGCTCAGATACCTACAATTATATATACAAATTTTATTGTATCAAAAATACTACAAATATTATTATATCACAGCTATAATTATAGCACACCAAGTCCCTGTAAACCGTGTGTGTGTGTGTGTGTGTGTGTGTGTGTGTGTGTGTGTGTGTGTGTGTGTGTGTGTGTGTGTGTGTGTGTGTGTGTGTGTGTGTGTGTGTGTGTGTGTGTGTGTGTGTGTGTGTGTGTGTGTGTGTGTGTGTGTGTGTGTGTGTGTGTGTGTGTGTGTGTGTGTGTGTGCGTGCGGATCCATACCTTTAGACATAGGCTGTCAGTCTCTGTTCAGGATAAATTGATTCACGGAAATTTGTGGTCTTCTTTTTAATATGTGGCTCCAGTATCGCTAGCAAAGCATCAAACGGAGCCACTGACATTCTAAAGTAAACTTTTAATCGGTCTGGATAATCCCGCAACGCTCCTTGATAAGGAGGTGGAACTCTCCTTCCTCTCTACGCGATCGCAGAAGTGGATGGACCCAATATTTCTGCTTTTTCATTTTTTAAGAGAGAGGACAAAAAAAATCATCCTCACTACTTGAAGACGGCATTTTGTGTTGTTTTGCGTTTTTTTCCCGTATCGCATTCATTAATACGCATCGGACTCAGTGTGCAAGGTCTCTGTGCGTGACGAATTTTTCGGATCACGAATACGAAAAAACGCATGCGAAAATTTCGGACTCAGTTTGCAAAGGCCTTTAGACAGATTTGTGAACAATATTTGAGAGAAATAGGCCTTTTGTGTACATAGAACAAGTCTTAGATCTTTGAGTTCAGCTCATGAAAAACAGGGGCAAAAACAAAAGTGTTGCATTTATAATTTTGTTCAGTGTATAAAAACACATGCCATTTAAGCTGACTGCAGTCATTACAAACATGGCTGCCAGTCTTCTGTAATAAAGCAAGGCAGGCAATTTTATATTATGTTTTTCAAATCTGCCAGTTATGGAGGTTTTCGGGTAAGCCGATCCAGACTCGGTTTGGCACCTACACTTGTTGTTATGTATTGTCATCATTGTCCCGTGTTCTTATTGGTTTGCTGGCATATGGGGAGGGAAAGCTATCCGCAAATCGCTTGTCCAATTGAAAAAATGTGCTGGTGCAGCCAGATCCCGATTAACGAAAATCACATTGAAACTAATGTGACTAAATCAAATGAAAAAAAAAAAAGTTTTAACTGAAATTTTCATAGTATATCATTTTCTCCAAATAAGATTTTTATGAAAAGTGTTAAAGACAGACATATTAATGTAAGTTGACCTACGATACCCATCTGAGGTTGTTAATCGATGGTATGCGTTTGTTAGTTATAAATTCACATTATTTCAACTTATTTTTTAAAGAATACTAATATACTAAAATGTTACATACTATACTTATTTTTAATACTTAATTAAAAAATACTTCCAGCATACATTAAAATTTAAACCTGACATGGTTTCGTATTTGTCGTCTCTGATTAAGATCCGAGTCTTTAAGCCAATGCGCCATACTTTGTCAATATTGAAATCACAATTATTTAACACGATTATTGGTGGGTGATAGGATCAAAGATATTCACGAACAAGAGTAATTTAAAAAATCAGTTAAAGTTCACAATTATCAAAACTTCAGCAAAAACGAATGACTAATGTAAGAAAGAGGTCCTCAAAACAATTACATAATAAATAAGTAGTGTTTTAACTTTTTCAGGCAGATGTACTTATGTGGTATTCAGATAAGTAATATCCTAAGCCTACATAAAAAATAATCAAGTGTTAAAAAGACACTGCAAATAACATTGCATAGTCTTAGTGTACACAATACACATTATATACAGATTAATCCTTATAAAAGCTACTTGAGTTATTCAGTCAAGACCAGTGAGTGATTTTTCCTTTGTGATTTCATTTCTCTTATTTGGCTGATTTGGATGCTAAGTTTGGGCTTTTAGGGAGGAACGAAAGCATACAGCTGTGAAGGAAAGGAAGGTGCGCTGGATAGGATGCGGCAGCAGCAGAATAACCGTATTACCTCGGTTATATTGTTTTCATAATTGTTGGAAGCCGAAATCGAAAAATTAATTCCGATTAATTGTTAGCCTATGTTAGTCTAACATTAGTCTTGTGTTTCCTGTTGCAGCTGAAAAGGCCCATACAGATGCTTTGAAGGACCTCCCGACACACTCCATCTGCAGAGGTTACCTGGTGAGAAAATGCCAAAACACACTTCTCATTGACTAATTTTGCTTTTCGGAATGTTGGAATTTCCTACTATTTTAAAATAGTGTAACAAAACGGCACTTTAACTTTTTGGACATTTGGACATTTTCAATTCCAGATTTTCTATCCAAGATGTGGGTATATGACGTAACCCAGTACAGTGCATGATGAACATTCACTTTAAAACAAAAGCATCAGGTTCCTAAATTACATACTCTTTGGATCAGTAGTATTTTTAACTAAAACAATGTAAAGTTATTTTATTAGTTGAAATAAAGATTAAATAAAATAAAATACTAAAATTAAATCAAAAACTTACAAAACTTATGAATTAAATATGTTACACTGGCAACTAACTGTAATTAACTGTAATTCTAAGTGCTAAAATGACTAAAAATAAATGCTGAATATAATTTTTTTATACAAAAAAAATGACAAAAACAAAATTACTAACACAAACTGAAATCAAAAAAATAAAAATAAAACTATAATAATATATACTGATTTTGTTCATCATACACCTGTAAATCAAATGCCATCATTTTGTTTCTTTGTACGTCACCTTCTGAGCAGCAGAAAGCAGGAATATCCCACACCTGAATTTGAGTAAAACACAGTATAAAACTAAAAACTCATGCTGATTTAACAGATAATAAGCAAATCATTTTTTTCCGAAAAGGGAACTGTTTTTTTTTATCGTTATGTCTGCTTTATGTTGTCTAACCAACAAGAGGAACTATCTTACAATGTCCTTTTTTATGAATGTTGTATTACTGTTCCCAATACTGCCACTTGAGCCGACATCACTGCACATTTGGTCTGTGGCTTTTTTCTGACATGCACAGTCCATTAAAATGTATTACATCATCTCTCTGTGTGAAACGGAAAGTTTTTAAAAAAAAACAAATCCGTGTGAAACTCCTGGAGTCTAAACATGTGTTTCTGTGGCAGACGACTGATAAAGAGGCTCCGGGGCTGGTCCGCATGCACACTATGGCCTACTTGAGCGGCTTCCCAGGGTCACTGAAGGAAACTGAGCAGCTCAGGGTCAAACTACCAACTGTGGTCACTAGTAAAATCAAACAGGTAAAGTGTCTCAATTAAGCCAATCAGTACAATGCAATGTTCAAAATGACCACAAGGTGGCGCACAAGATTGTGAAATTCATTAGAAATGCATGGCTGTCTGTGTAAATCCCAGAGTGAGTTCTGCAGGGAACTTTTTTAGGGCCTTTATCCATCAGCAACCCCAATGATGTTACCGTATTTGTCATATTGAACTATTACTGGCTATCGAACTGCATAACCACTGGGCATCCATTGATCTGTAAAATAATAATCAGTGTTCGGTGTGTTGTGTATCTGGGTGTTTATCTCATTTGTTAGGGCAATGCGTGGGCTCCGTCCTGCTGTCTGTGGTCATGTGATAAGAGCTCAGGGTATTACAGTGACACTTGAGCGGAGTGACAGGGGGGTTAACAGTACAACAACTGTTTGAAATGGCCCGGCGCCAGCCTGCGCATGGAAAAGGCATCAGGGTTTAGGTGACCTTCTATCGCTACCTCTCCTCTGTCTCCCCACAGAGCTCTGTATATATATCACAGTACTTCATTTGTTTGCTTGTTTCTTGTTTCTTTTTTCTTTCGTTGCTTTGTACTTGCTTGCTTTTGTTTGTTCTTGCTCTTGTATGTTCTTTTGATTTAATTTGCTTGTGCCTTCTTGATTGTTTTTGTTTGTCTTTGCTAGTTTTTGTTCTTCTTTGATTTAGTTTGTTTGTGCAATTGTTTTTCGCTTTCATCTTTGCTTGCTTTCATTTATTCTTGATTGCATAGGGTTGTTTTTGTTTGTTTCTTTTGTTTGTTTTTGCTTGATTTTTGTTTCTTGCCTGTTATTTGCATTTGTTTGATTTCACTTTTGTTTGCTTTTGTTCACCGTTGCTTGTTTTTGTTTGTTCTTCTTTTAAATGATTATATTCGTTCTTGCATTTATCCTTGCTTGCTTTCATTTATTCTTGCTTGCATAATGTTGTTCCTGCTTTTATTTGTTTTTGCTTGATTTCATTCGTTTGTGCTTACTTTTGTTTGACTTGCTTTCTCTCACATTCTTTCACTTCTTACACTGTAACTCTTATCGTTAACATTTATATCTGGTTCCCTCCATTCGTCCTTAAAATAAGGTTCTGCATTTATAACCAAATTCTTGCCATGGTTTTTTCTTTTTGTTAATAGCACTCACTCAGTGTCTTTCTCTTTTGTGCTTTATGTATGGCAAATCTCTTGTTTTCCTGCCATTTCATGTTCAGCTCATTATTGTATTCCAGTCCAGAAGAGTCCTCTGTTGTTGTTTTTTTCTCTAGTATTGTATGTGTCTACAATCCAAATGCGGGTCACTTAAGGTAATATAGCAAAGGGTGAAGCTGAGGAACAGATAAAGAAAGAGAGAGAGAGAGAGAGAGAGAGAGAGAAGTTGAGTGTTGAGAGATGGCTAGTATTTATAGTGCGTGTTAGCCTGTTCGCAATGTTGATGAAAGCTCTCCCTTGACCTCTGTCCAGTGCACACTTTGTTATACTAGAAATACAGCCTGTGAGTGAGTGTGGGAGGTCTACTTAGTTATTGTTTGGGGACAGATTTGTCACCAGAAGTAAGCTAAATCTGGTGAAACGTCCCTTTGGGAACATCCGCAATTGGAAAAACAATTCATAAATAATGTTTCAGTTGTTCGCAGACGTTTTTATCTTAGGGTTTGGGTTCAGGATAGTTGTAGTAATTTGTAACTAAATAAGTTTAATAAAATGTATTTAGTCTTTTGTCTAAATTATACATACAATATGCACCTATAAACACACCAATTCTCCTATTTTCCTCTTAGTTATTTGGGTCCCACAGGTTGTTTTTCTTAATGTGATGATCAGTGAAAAGGCCGTCTTCAGAAGTTTACAGAGGTGCTGGCACTTCTGGAAACACGTTTTCTGTGTATGTGCTATTGATAGATATACTATTTTGACTCTCTGCAGTCTTCATTTGGCATGGACCAGAGGTACGGAAAGGTAACAATGAGGACCCTGTGCTTGTAAACAGCAATGTGACAAGTGATAAAACTTGTTTTCGGGAAAACCTGATCACAAGGGCAAACCCATCACATGAGCTGAGGGCTGTACTCTGTACTCTGTCATATGGATGTGGCATATCTTCTGATAAAGGAAGTTAGAAACAATGGGGAAATTAACATCATCCAAAAGAATAAAAGTAGATCTGTTCTATTGTGTGTCTGTGTGTGTCTGTGTGTGTCTGTGTGTGTCTGTGTGTGTGTGTGTGTGTGCGTGTGCGTGTGCGTGTGCGTGTGTGTGTGTGTGTGTGCGTGTGTGTCTGTGTGTCCCAGTCCCATAAAATTAACAGAATTGGACAGAGTTGCTTTTGGGGCACCAGTACATAATTTTGCATCAATACATGCGTTCACACCTCCAGTGAGTGCGGGGTATGAAAGTTATTTCCCCTCAGTTATAAGGTCATACGGGAAGCCTTTGGGGGAGTTCTGTTTCTGTTCAGAATTTTGGGGTTGGTATTTTTGAAATAAGTCTCTTATGCTCACCAAGGCTGCATTTATTTGATCAGTGATGAATACAGTAAAAACAATGTAAAATAATTGTTTTCTATGTTAATATATTTTAAAATGTAATTTAATCCTGTGATAGAAAAGCTGAATTTTCAGCAGCCATTACTCCAGTCTTCAGTGTCACATGATCCTTCAGAAATCATTCTTATATGGTGCTCAAGAAACATTTATTGTTATTATCCATGTTGAAAACAGTTGAGCCACTTAATATTTTTGTTGAAACCGTGATGCATGTTTTAATGCACCTTTGCTAAATGAAAGTATTAATTTATTTAAAAATCTTCCTTACCACAAACTTTTGTACGATAATGTATGTATGGCTTAATGATTTTTTTCTCTAGTTTTAATTAGCTATGATTTATTACATATCGTGTCTGATATTGTTATAAATTGTCTGTGCTTCTGAGTGATGGTTTGTATATGTATATATCTCAGTTGCAGCTGTACTCGGAGGCCAGCATTGCTCTGCTCCACCTGAACACAGCACAGGATTTCACCGACCTCACCCAGCAGGCCAAGAAGAACCTAACTCTGGATGGAAAAGAGCTCACAGTCAGCCCGGCGTACCTGTTCTGGGACCTGAGTGCCATCTCACAGGTATACACATCACTGTAGGTCCACAAATGGACCCCAGGGTAAAAACTAAGCCAATGTGGGTTTGATAAATGATCAATTTACAAAAAAATACTTATAAATAACTTTATAATAAACTGTTTTCCTCTCTTTCAGTCTAAGCAGGATGAGGATGTTTCTGCCAGTCGCTTTGAAGACAATGAAGAGCTGCGTTATTCGCTACGTTCCATCGAGAAACATGCGCCTTGGGTGCGCCACATCTTTATCATCACCAACGGACAGATACCGTCTTGGCTTAACCTGGATAACCCACGTGTTTCAGTGGTTACTCACCAGGTGAGCTCAAGGACAGCGTGCACTGTAATGCATTCTATTACTAATATTGGGTGTATGTTTGTAAGACCTAATTGACAAAGTCTTTTATGTTGTTGTTTGTGTTTGTCTCTCAGGACATTTTTCACAACCAGTCTCACCTTCCTACGTTCAGCTCTCCTGCAATAGAGACCCATATCCACCAGATTCCAGGACTTTCACAAAAGTTCATCTACCTCAATGATGATGTCATGTTTGGCAAGGACGTGTGGCCTGATGACTTCTACAGCCACTCCAAAGGTCAAAAGGTCAGAAAGACTGTCAGTGTAGATTATCCTAAAATGAATAATCTTTCTAGCCTGGATGCCAGCCGAATTTAGCCCCGTCCACAACATTTGAGCTCGGGCAGTTCGGTCTGGACTTGATCCGTAGAGTAATTATGCCCGAACAGAAACTGTTCGGACCAATGAAATTGTCAGGGCGGGCTTTAGACGATGATGGACAGATGATCAACAGTAACGTAATCATTCGTCATCAAAGGCGCTTGGGTTGAATTTGTTCTAATCCTAAACGGAGAACTTGTTCGTATATGCATTCACCTTTACTATTTCTCTCAGAAATGATGATCGTGTTGGTATGTACTCCGTGTATCCTTAAATTCTTTTTTTACAACACCGGCAAAGATCGTTTACACTCATCTTTTTCTTCTAACGTTACTTTTTCCAGCGTGTGTGCAGACAGGTTTGCCAAGTTTTTACAACAAAATCCGCCCAATTGCTATTCAAAACTATTCAAAAACAAGCCCAATAGCTTTCCAGGGGAGGGTTCTCCGGAAAAAAATGGCGTTTGGGGGGTAAAATATGTTATTTTGGCAGGGCTGCCTGCTAAAATTCGCATTCCTGGGTTTATATATCACATAATTGGGGTCGCTTCAACTCGCAGACATGGCAACACAGTGCAGTTGAGTTCGGTTGACATTTGACAACTAACGTTATGCGTCGCTCCGTTGCTCCGATTGGTTGTAGGTCTATCCAATTGAGGTCTTTCCTGGTTCGGTTGAAACACGCCCCATAATCACAGCCCAACGGAGCAGTATCAGACTCATATTCTGACTAGAATTGAGTATGACGACGTCAGGCTATAATCTTTCCATTACAAACTTCAATTTGTGCTTCACCTCAATCACCTCTGATGTTTTCTATGTTCACAGGTGTATCTCACCTGGCCTGTTCCAAATTGTGCAGAGGGCTGCCCAGGCTCCTGGATCAAAGATGGCTACTGCGACAAGGCCTGCAACAACTCTGCCTGTGATTGGGATGGAGGAGACTGTCAAGGTACTTTGACAATACCATTTTACCCAAAAATTCTGGCATTAGTCACTCGCGCTCATTTTGCGAAGCAAACTTTCTGATCACAGCCCCATGTCTGTTTCATCATTTGTGACCTGTGCTGGCAAAATGAGTTGCAATCCCTGGTAATACCACCAAATTTGGCACACACCAAATATCTATAAGAAAAATATATATTAAACTTTTTTCCATGGTACCACATTTGTTTGATTAACATTAATGAAACAAACAGCCTATGTATTAAGACCTAATGTACCGCACACATCTATAATGTTACACATTACATGTTTTCCACAACAGTTAACCAAATCACTTAAGACTTAACAGATAATGTTTGCATGAATACTCTCCATGACAGATATTTTGAAATACTGTAATTCTGTGTATATCGGGATCGTGCTCTGTTTGAGGCATCTTTGTGCGCACGCTTCGGATCTGTCAGTCAGCGCGAGTGAGATCGTTTTGGTTCATCAGCATGAGTTTGAAAATCACATTTAATTGGTTCAGACCATAGACTGTAAAAAAATATGGACGTAGTGTCCGTGACGTCACCCATAGGATTCTGATGAGCAGTTTTGAAGCGCAAAGTAGGGACGAGCTGGCCGTTGCCATCTTGGCAGCGCGTCATACGGCGTCACTCCCGCATAACAGAAAATGGGCAAAAAGGCGGGACGTGGGCGGAGCTGAAGTGACGCGATGACTAACAGACAGCAGATAAATGGCTATCCACCTGTCACTCGTAGTGGCCACGCCCTTAATTATGCACATCTTTAAGGCTTTATATAATGTAAATGAATGAGTTATAAAAAAATGAACTCCCTCACAGTTGTCATGAAGGGCAAAATTAGCTGTATAGACCAAAACCACAATTTGTACCAGGCTGTAAACATGTTTTATTCTGCTGTAAAGTTGGGCATTTTAACATGAGGCTCAATGAGATTCTGCTCCCTTCTGGAGCCTGTCCCTAGCGGCCAATCGATGAATTGCAGTATATGTCACTTCCGTATTGGCTTCAAGAGAAACTGCGGGAGGTTGCCGCTTGGTTCAGAATCATGCCATCGAGAATTCACTATGAATATTCATAAAGTTGGAAAGCTGCACTTTAAAACGATACCAAATTTGTGCCGAGTGGAAGCACCAGTTGTCGAGAAGCGAGCAGAAGCAAAAATGTAAATGTACTCCTCTCAGAAAATGTACCGATAAAGATAATTTTGGAGCATTTGGGATCACTAGACGAGGGCTTAACAGATTTTTGTGAATCTCAAATTCGATCAAAATTACAACTTTTCACTTGTTTTGCCTGTAGCTCGTAATTAGCCTATGTGCATTCCGACTCATTTTGCCAGCACTGGTCACATTTCTTGTTTTTTCTTATTTTATTTTAAAAAAATTCCCTGCAGGAACTGCAGGCAGCAGTCGTTTTGGAGGAGCGGGCGGTGTGATCGGAGGCGGGCAGCCTTGGCAATTCGCAGGTGGTCTTGGAGGACTGGGGGGTGTGTCCTTCTGTAACCCGGGTTGTGCTAACTCTTGGTTGGCCGATAAATTCTGTGACCAGGCGTGCAACGTTTTGGCTTGTGGGTTCGATGTGGGCGACTGCGGTCAAGGTGAGTCTTGACCAGGGGTTCTCAACTGTTTTTAATTTTAAGGGGTCCCCCTTGGTCTATATATTCAGGGGTGTCAAAGTCTACTCCTGAAGGGCCTTTTTTTAAGTATTGTAGTATTTGATTGGAATTTACTTATTTTGTGTTTGTTTGTGAATTTCTAAGATAATTTCGACCAACTGCACCTTATTGTCCTCCGGAGGAACCAGACGCTTTACACCCTGCCGCAAGGAGAGCTCCGACCGTATTTTAGCTTCTCGGGCCTGGCTAATCGTGTGACCGAGGCACAGGTCTCTGATAACCGTGCAGTCCGTCACACTTCTGTCGCCAACAAATGGAAGACCATCCATCTGCTGCTGCTGCCTGGACACAATGCCACCCAGATCCACTACAATTTCACCTTCCTGGGCACCGACAACCACGACTTCACCATGACCTTTTATGTCACCGTGGATACCCGAGAGCTTCCCAAATCAAATGTGTCCGATCCAGTGCGCAAGAAAGTCGAGGAACCCAAACCGACCGTAGTGACCCCAGAACCGGAGGTCCTGTTTGAAAACGTTCCCAAAGAAAAACAAGGCCCTAAAGTCAGAGAAAAATCCCATGCCGATATAGAGACTGTGCAGGTACCTGCGTTAAATGAATCTCTTTTGCCGGAGGAAGTGAAACTTGAGTTACAGAAGCTGAACGAGAAGCTAATATTGGGTGACATCACTGTTAAAGGCTATAATTTGACCAAAGCAGTGCTGTTGGAGCCATACAAAGACAAAGCTCAGCTTTCACTAAACAAGAAAGAAGAGCAGAACCCTCTTTTAATCAGTCAACATCAGGCCGAGAGAGCACCAAGGGTGAAAAAAGAAAATGAAGATGAGGAAAGAAACTCTAAATTGGAACCAGGTGTCCCTCCATCTCTTGTCCCACTCCAGATTGATGGTGTTACACCTAAAGCTAAACCACGATTGTTTGGCATGGAGAAACTTCTCAGCAACCTGATGGGGAACATTTCTAAGGAGAGAGATTCAGAAAATGAAATCCACTTCCGTGGGGGGCCAGTGGGTCGTAAACTCCAGTACTACATCACCAGCTTTGACCGGGGTTTCCTTCCATGGGAGAAGAGGAAGTTCTTTCAGGATCTGCTGGAGGTGAGAAGCCTTTCATTTTTATATTATATATATAAGCATGTTAAAAAACAAACAGCGAACGACTTGTTACTGAAAGGCAGGAATTCTTGCTGCTACATTGAGTATTGCAGGTTCTCCCATTCAGTAATTTGTAAATTTCTTTTTTTTCCCGCTTCACAGGAAGAGGAGCGTCTACAAAGAGAACTGCAGTATGCAACTGACAGGACTGCCACTGGACGCAGATTGCAGGACACTTTTGCTGATTCACTCCGCTATGTCAACAGACTCTTGAACGGTCAGTTTGGCTTCACTTCCCGCAAAGTGCCCGCCCACATGCCTCACATGATTGACAGACTCATCATGCAAGAACTCCAGGACACGTAAGAGTCACAACAAAATGTTAACCTTAATGTTCAATTGTTAAACCTAAAATGATTTTAATGTTGAATTGACTAAATTATTATGGAGTAGTAATGCACCAAAATTTTGGCCACTGAATTTTACATTCGGCATGACTTTTATCTTGATATCTTCAGCTTCCCTCAGGAGTTTGATAAGACCTCATCCCACCGTGTGCGTCACTCTGAGGATATGCAGTTTGCCTTCTCTTATTTCTATTTCTTGATGAGCGCATTGCAGCAGCTCAATATATCTGAAGTGTTTGACGAAATCGACACAGACCACTCCGGCGTGCTGTCTGACCGTGAGATCCGCACTTTGGCCACACGTATCCATGAACTCCCCTTAAGTCTTCAGGTACACACCACCCCACCCTCTCAGTGGGGAGAATTTTTATTCAAAATTTTATTTGAAGTATAGTTTAACTTGTTTAAAAAATAAAAATACATTTAAAATTGTAATTAATAAAATGATTGAAATTAAAATATACCTTTTTTAATTAATTTTAAAATGTATTTTAAATGTAAAATAATGTAATTTGAATTAAAATGTAATTTAATTCATTTTAAAATGTAATTTAAATACATTTTTAAATGTAATTGATTTTTTTAAAGTCATTTAATTGCATTTTAAAACAAAATTGAAATTATAATTAAAAACATTACACCCTAAACAATTATTTAAGATGTAGTTTAATTTAAAGTGTACTTTAATTTTATTTGAATTTGAATTGAAATTATTTGAATTTAAAAATGTATTTGAATTTAAAATGTTATCAAGTAACTTTTTTTAAAATGATAAATTATTCAACTTTGTTTAAAATTGTAAAAAAAAAAAAAAGTTAATAATAAATCAAAAATAAAATAAAATTGTTGAAATTACATTGAGATACTTTATTCAGTTAAAGGGATAGTTCACCCAAATATGAAAATTCTGTTTTTACTCACCCTCATGTCGTTCCAAACCCGTAAGACCTTTGTTCGTCTTCAGAACACAAATTAAGATATTTTCGATGAAATCTGAGAGCTCTCAGGCCCCTCCATAGACACAAACATCATTAAAATAGTCCATGTGACTCCAGTGGTTCAACCTTAATTTTATGAAGTGATGAGAATTAAATAACACAAAAATAATAAATGTATTCAACAATTTCATTCTAGCCTGTGCCACTGTTTTTATTTCCCCCCGAAGATGAACAAAGGTCTTGCAGGTTTGGAATGATATGAGGGTGAGTCATTAATGGCAGAATTTAAATTTTTGGGTGAGCTATCCCTTTAACAATCAAGTAGGTCCGTTTTTGATTTTCTGACATGAACACAAGATATGTACTACCTAGTTTGTTGTCACCACGTGATTATCTGTCTTACCCATCTGTTGAGGAACTGAATGTCTGTTTATTTTTCTGTTAACAGGATTTGACCAGTCTGGAGCAGATGCTCATAAACTGCTCTAAGACCCTTCCGTCCAACCTCACGCAGCTCCATACCATCAGCCCTACCCAGGAGGCCTATTACGACCCCAGCATGGTGAGAGCACTGTTCAAAGTCTTAAAAATCATCCAACACAAGAAAATAACTCTAATATAAAGAGATAAAATCTCACAATACACTTTATTGGATATTAAGTTTCATGCATAGCTTTTGTCTCTACGTTTTACTATCTGTGTATTTGTTTGTACTGTTAATCAAATCTGTGTTTTGATGTGCCTGCAGCCACCTGTCACAAAAGGTTTAGTAATCCACTGCAAACCCATCACAGAGAGGATCCAAAAAGCCTTCAGAGACCAGAATAAATACAAGTAGGTTTTTCATTACCTTCCCACAAACACTTCAGCATCTCTTATGAGACCGGGTTAGTTATGCAGGCTCTTGTTCTTTTTAGGTTTGAAATTATGGGCGAGGAGGAGATCGCCTTTAAGATGATACGGACCAACGTCTCGCATGTAGTGGGGCAGCTTGATGACATCAGGAAGAACCCTAGGTATTTGCTGGGGCATCATACCTATTTTGTTGTGCACAATGGGAAGCCTGTCCACTTTAACCCCCTCTTTTTTTTTTTACCAAAGGAAGTTTATCTGCCTAAATGACAACATCGACCACACCCATAAGGATGCCAGCACGGTCAAAGCTGTTCTGAGGGACTTCTATGAGTCCATGTTCCCACTGCCCTCTCAGTTTGAACTGCCCAGAGAATACAGAAACCGTTTCCTTCACATGACAGAGCTGCAGGAGTGGTAAGAATTCAGTCACGCAGACATTGTTGAAGCTGCACAATTCACATAGATGTGGGTGTAAAAAGCGGAAATATAACTCTAGTCAAACAGGTCTGTGTACATACCACAGGTTTCATTATTGAATCTAAAGTATGTACAGAACAGATTAGGACAGGCCAGGTCTGATAGGAGTAGTTTAGTTAAACTCTCAACATAGAGTGCACAGTTTGACATGAAACTGTAATGGGTGTAATTGACTAGAAAAAAAAAAGGTGTTGGAATAAAGGTAGAACAAAGAAACTTAATACAGGTTTGGTGAGTAAATTGATTCAGTGAATCACTGATTGATTCCTCAATCCTTTTTGTGAGTTTCCAAGAGGCATTTCATATTAATATATCCACGGCATTTAAAACAAATGAGATTAACGTGTCTCCACCTATTTTCATTCGCCCCTGAATATAATGGATTATTGCTGTAGTGATTATATTTGGTTTTGTTGCAATGAGTTTCATAAGTCTGTTTACGTTTAGTAGTGTGTGATTTATAGCCGGTTTAAGTTGCTTTACTCTTGCGAATACCGGTAAACGTTCCTTCCTGTCATCACTCTGTGAAGTTGGGTGATAGCTGTCGTCGCAGTCTGGAATTCTGGAAATGGGGAGGTGGTTTAAGAAGGGTTTGTGTGCCTGTCGCTTCTTTGGAGGTTTACGGACTGGAAATTATGACTGGTACATTCACCATTCATGCTCACTCAGCCAGAGCGGCTCTGTTACACCCAGATGCCCTATAAAGCCCCATCAGAGCCTTGTGACCTGCCTGGGCTGAGGGGCAGGGTGTTATTTTTGGGCACTGCCAGGCTCGACCAGCCCCATTGGCTCTTTTTAAAAGCTTGGTGTCTGTAGATTGGCTCCGTCAGACACCAACACGCTGGTGACAAAGGGGTAACTGTGTTCCTCACAGATGATGATGATGTCACCTTGTCACCCTCTCACCTCCGACAGCCTGCTGGGTGACATCAGAACTTGAGTCACTGTGAACTGTCAATCACAGTCTTGATAAATATACCGTTCTGAAACTGGCAAGAGTTAAGACAGCATTGCTGATCCCACCTCCTGTGTGCAGATAGCAATGAATATGAGCTCACCATCACTGTACGGGCCAGTTGTGGTTTTATGGGGCAATGGAATATTCTTTTATTATTATTTTGAAGAGAAAAAAAAATCATAAAATTAAAAATGTTATTAATATTTGAAAAACTTTTGTCCACCAAATAAAAGTCATGTAATGCTATTTAAAAAAATAAAATAAAAAAAAACATGGTGGACCTGCGTTGCATGTCAAGGTCAATAAATATTTTATACCAGATAAAAAAATCACCTCTATTCAAAAAAGATTTGTATAAAAAAAAATCTCCTCTATTCAAGGTATAAGGAAAACATTTTGCTTGATAGTTGACATTTTAGAGTCATGAGAAATGATTTTATATTTCATATTTATTTATTATTTAATTTTCTAATATATTATTACTTTTCACCAAGGATACGTATTACATCGAAAGTGATAGTAAAGACATTTATAATTTTACAAAATATTTTTATTTCTATTAAATTATGTAGCTACTTTTGTTTATCAGAGAATTCTAAAAAAAATATGCATCATCGTTTCCACCAAATATTAAGCAGCAAAACTGTTTTCAACATTTTCTCACAATATTAAAGGTTTTACTGTATTTTTGATCACATAAATGCAGCCTTGATGAGCATAAGAGACTTTGTTCAAAAAGATGTTAAAAATATTTTGGGGTCCAATTCTCACTATTAACTAGTTGCTTATTAGCATGCATATTACTAAGATATTGGCTGTTTATTAGTACTTATTAATGCCTTATTCTGCATGACCATATATTGCATCCTTAATCATATCCAATACCTAAACTTAACAAATACCTTAGTGACTATTAATAAGCAGTAATTAGGAGTTTATTGAGGGAAATTCGTAGTCATTAGTTAGCTAATAGTGAGAATTGGACCCTAATCTGAAGTGTGAACAAAACATCTTATTGACATAATTTTGTAGTGTGTTCGTCAGAATACATGGCAGCTTTTTTTTTTTTTTTTTTTATAAATTATGCTTGTTGGATCCAAATTGTGTAGTTATGGCATCTACCATTTAGCAGGGGCTAAGTGAACTGGGCTAACCCATCTTGTTTCACAGGCGAATATACAGGGACAAGCTGAAGTTCTGGACCCACTGTGTGCTGGTGACATTAGTCGTCTTCACTGTCATGTCTTTCTTTGCTGAGCAGGTCAGTACGGTTTGGCTTGCATGTCCATTGTCCACTATGATCTGTTGTTCTTTATTTCACTTCTCCACACACACACACACACACACACACACACACACACTCACACTCACACTCACACTCACACACACACACACACACACACACACAGAGTATGGTTAGTCTCAATAACATAAGCAACAAATATATCAAATTTTACCCAGCAACCCTCTGTGTTCTTTTAAGGAAATGGTAAAGGCAAAAATATCGTCCTGATGATTGATCAACCAGGCTTGCAGCAAATAGTCACACTGTTAATTGCAGGGTCGTGTTTCTGTCTTTTGGAGAGGTTAATGGTGACCTTTTAAAAGACCAGTATGTCTTCATCTGTCCTTAGTGACAGAACAGTAATGTGAACGCTCACCATAAGTACAAATATGGGGATGATGCATTATCAGTGGATGCTTCCCCTGCTGCCGTACATGCATGTAGAGGCATGTCATGTTTAGCTGCATCATCTCTGACAGACTGGCACAAACAGGCTTCATAACTATCTTCATAACAGATTTACAGCCTCTCTCGTTAACTTCTGTTTCTCTTGATGTCACTCCCGCTTATATACAGCACTTATTATTCTCATTATTATTATTCATATTATTTTAAATGCATTAGCTAGTTAGGGGTTATGGAGGGCTTGAAGAGCCACTTAAAACATACAATGAAAACAATTATTAATGTATTAATACATGTATTATGTATGTATGCATGTACACGATCAGGCATAACATTATGACCACCTTCCTAATATTGTGTTGGTCCCCCTTTTGCTGCCAAAACAGCCCTGAGCCGTCGAGGCATGGACTCCGCTAGACCCCTGAAGGTGTGCAGTGGTATCTGGCACCAAGATGTTAGTAGCAGATCCTTTAAGTCCTGTAAGTTGTGAGATGGGGCCTCCATGGATCGGACTTGTTTTTTCAGCACATCCCACAGATGCTCGATTGGATTGAGATCTGGGGAATTTGGAGGCCCAGTCAACACCTCAAACTCGTGCTCCTCAAACCCTTCCTGAACCATTTTTGCTTTGTGGCAGGGCATTATCCTGCTGAAAGAGACCACAGCCCACAGACCACATTTCCATGAAAGGGTGTATATGGTCTGCAACAATTCTTAGGTTAGATGGTACGTGCCAAAGTAACATCCACTTGGATGGCATGACCCAAGGTTTCCCAGCAGAACACTTGCCTTCTTCCCATAGTGCATCCGGGTGCCATGTGTTCCCCAGGTAAACAACGCACATGCACCCGCCATCCACATGATTTAAAAGAAAACGTGATTCATCAAACCAGGCCACCTTCTTCCATTGTTCCGTGGTCCAGTTCTGATGCTCACGTGCCCACTGTTGGCGCTTCCGGCGGTGGACAGGGGTCAGCATGCACCCTGACTGGTCTGTGGCTATGCAGCCCCATACACAACAAACTGCAATGCACTGTGTATTCTGACACCTTTTTATTAGAACCAGCATTAATTGCTTAAGAAATTTGAGCTACAGTAGGTTGTGTGTCTGATCGGACCACACGGGCCAGCCTTCGCTCCCCACGTGCATCAATGAGCCTTGGGCGCCCATGACCCTGTCACTGGTTCACCACTGTTTCTTCCTTGGACCACTTTTGATAGATACTACTAATAATAATAATTTGTTACATTTATATAGCGCTTTTCTGGGTACTCAAAGCGCTTTACATATAGAAGGGGGGGGAATCTCCTCAACCACCACCAATGTGCAGCATCCACCTGGATGATGTGACGGCAGCCATATTGCGCCATAACGCCCACCACACACCAGCTGATTGGTGGAGAGGAGACTGATGAAGCCAATCAGTATATGGGGATGATTAGGATGCCATGATGGACAGAGGCTATACTGACCACTGCAGACTGGGAACACCCCACAAGAGCTGCAGTTTTGGAGATCTTCTAACCCAGTCGTGTAGCCATCACAATTTGGCCCTTGTCAAACACGCTTAAATCCTTACGCTTGCCCATTTTTCCTGCTTCTAACACACCCAGTAACAGGTGCCGCGATGAATGAAGAGATAATCAGTGTTATTCACTTCACCTGTCATAAAGTTATGCCTGATGCCTGATCGGTGTGGGTGTGTGTGTATATATATATATATATATATATATATTATGGACTTGGCATGGACTCACTAACTTTAATTGAAACTTAATGAGAGCATGACGACCAGAAAATTGATGTTTTTGTCTATTACTGATATTTATATTATTACTGTCATATTATTGTTGCATTTAACTACAATTGTAAAGATTATTAATCATTTTAATTGTCTATATATTTGTACATTTTCTTATATTTACATTATTTTATATATTTTTAGACATTCATTAATCATTTTAAATATGGATAAATTCATATCAATTTGATAATCTTAAGACCAAAAAAAATTATAATTTATTTATTTTTAAATGGCACTTTCAAATAATTCTGAAACAACTTGATTTTTAATTAATTTTGAATGATTAACAATGACATTGTGACTGAATCTAAACTGAATCCTGTATTAGTCTATCTTTCCTCTTCCCTTTTTTGATCATGTGTCAGTCTCATTTCTATACTGTTTGTGTATCACGTGTCGTCACAAGTTGACCCGCAGCATTCATTACAAGTTTGGTTGACACTCCTTCCTCTTCCTCTTCTTTCTATCCCTCAGCTGATCATGTTGAAAAGACGGCTTTTCCCAAGAGGCAGGGTCAGCAATGATGTGAACCCAGAGCGGGTGTGAGGTTATTCCTCTCTCAGAGTGTGTGCCGCGAGAATATGAAGTACCAGAGACATGCTTCCATTAGTGCCGTCAGATAAACTAGCCCATTTGGAGGTGACTGGATGAAGTTGGAGAAACTTCGAGGTAACAAAGGGGCATTAGTGAGACACACTGCGGCCCGCGAGGCAAGCGGCTTTCTCTCGTCCCGTGATCACACTCCAGGTTGCGTATTGAATGTGAACTGAACTCAGTGGCCCATATTGAGTGTGAGTTGCCATATGACCTTAAGTGTTTGAAATGTAATAATTTTAAATAGGATTTTCATTTATATGGGCACATCATACTACCCGCAAAGGGTTGTTCTTTCTCTTGTTCTCTTCTTTCACTTGCTCTCTTTGTCTTGGCTTTCCTTCCTCGTCCTTACAGTGCCTTTGTTTACCACATGAATAAAAGCGGTGGACTCTGATGCACGGCTGGAACTCTCAGCCTTGTGTTTGGCTTTTTGCATTTGTCTTAATCTGTCTTGCTTATTCCAAAGTGGCACAAAATCTCCGGGAGCATATTTTAAAACCGAATAGGAATCCTGCTACTTGGTCATTTGAGCAAGGATCATCAAAAAGGAGCCATTTCCTTCTCTTTCTTTTTTGAAATGCATGCCGTTTTTGCTTGAAGTTCTTCACGTGCTTGTCTCTTAGTGGGACATTAAATACTGACTCTGTCTGAAATTCAGATGCCACTGCCTGTGGCCCTCAAGTGTATTAATTAACTCTTCACCTTCACTTGTCTTTAAAAGGGAATTATTGTTTTTTGCTTGCTCACGTTACAACTACTGACCCTAAACCTCTGCAGGCCATACGTGCCTGACAAAACAGGCTTGAGTTTATGAAACGTGTTGAATGATAATGCTGTTCTGGGATGTATTTCCCCGTTTACTTTTATTTATTTGGTTATGAAGGACATAATCATAATATACAATCATTTTTTTTGGAAATGGAATGGACTTTGTTTTAAAGTATACTGAAAATTTACCACTTTTGTGTCAATTGTAAATTTAACCAGAAACTGTGCCTCTATTTTCTTCTTGTTGTTGTTGTAATTGCTCAAGCAGGAGAAAAAAAAGAGTTTGACAAACATAAGAACATAATCTGAATGACATAATGTAATGAAACAGCCAAATTTGTCAATTAAAAGTCTTTCAAAATCATGACTGCTTTGATATGCCTTGCTGTTTTGAAATGTGAAATGCAGCTGCACCTAAAGTCACATTTTCAGGTGTTACGTGTCACTGCTTCTTGCTTTCAGAACGAGGAAATGACTTGAGACTTTAGACGGCGTTCTATTCAAATCACACAAAATGTATTGTTTTTATTAGCCCTTTGGGAGGAGATGATTCTAAGCAGGCAGAGAGTGCATCATAAAACAGGCACAGAGGATCAACACCCCCCAAAATCCCTCTAAACCCCCTCCAAAAAAAATCGTGTCCCTGTTTTTAGCACACAGCCACAATCCTTGACAATTAAGTTCTTTCAATTATTATTTTTGTTTTAAACAGGCTTGACTTGATTTCACACTAAATCCAGCCAGATTATTAACATAAATACATACACTGTAATCACTGGACAATCACAAAAAGTTTCCTTTTACTTCTTAAAGCTACAATGGCTGTTTGGGCAAGGTTTATTTCTGGATCTTATTGTTTATGTAAAGTCTCGCAAGATCTACAAATAGCTGCTTTTTGTAATGACGGTAAAAATCCTAAATGGTACATATGTTCTGTGGTGTAACCCATTGGCAGTTTGTCGACTATATGAGGTCTTAAACAATAACAAAACATGTAATACTTTTTTCTTTTGTACCAAGACCAGAGTGGTCTAAATGAAATTGTGGATATTATATGGTGTAGAAAACAGGCTTACTTAAAAAAAAACAACAGAAGATTATTTGATTGCCCAAACTGCAGTTGTAGCTTCCCTTTTTTGTTTAAGATTGACATACATAATCAAACCCCAAAAAAACAGTGATAAAAAAATGTTTTCCCCCATTAATTATCTTGTGGACTTTTTTTTGATTATTTTTCTCATCTTTATCTTTGACCAAATGCTTTGGATTTAACTTTAGTTACAGATTATTTGATTTCCCAACCATTCCAATGTATCTTTTGAAATAATTATAATAATAATCTATAGTTCGTCCAGCAGAGAATGAACCATTTCAAGGCAACAGAAAACTTGAACTTGGCTAAGCGACGCTCTGGCCCTGAGGCCATGTTTTGTACATTTTGTTGTGTCTAAACTTTTTCTTTTGATCCAGTGAGTTATTCTAGTGTACAGTAGTGTGGTTAAAAACCATACGAGCTGGTCTTACTCGAGATGGTCTCGTCAAACCTGGCAAAACGTTCAGTTCCGTTAGTTTGTGGTGGTCACACTGTCAAGGCCGTTGCGGTTTTGGTTGGTGGGGTTCTCCTGCTCTAGCATGAGAAGCGGGACGACGTCTTCTTTCTTAGATCCTGCTTTCTCCTCCCGCCGGGCAAATTGTCAGTCTCTGTGGGCGTGGCCCTGTGGGGTGATGCTGAAAACCCGGATTCGTAAGTGGGAGGCGATTTGCAGGCATAGGCCCATGCAGTAACGCACCAGATCCACCAGGGACAGCACCTAAACAGTGATCGAGAAGACAGACTTGTTTAGTTTCGACTCAAATGCTATTTGCTATGGAAGCTTGTTTCTGCCACGGAATAAAACAAAAATAATTCTGACATTCTTTCTCAGAATTGTGAGACATAAACTTGCAATTGACCTATCGGTAAGCCCCGCCTCCCTTAGTTACAGTTGCTAACTCTGACAAACAAACAGAGTTGCTAATTGTCTTACAATGACAGCTGTCAGTGTGAAAACCTCGTCTCAAGATGTTTTTGATCCATTTTGGACACAGAAGGACCACCTCTCATTCGAGGAGCATTCAAGTGGGACTTAAATATGCCATGGTGGGATATATAAAAGATTTTAAAATAGAAATGGTGGGTAACAAGATTAATTTGGAAGCGAGGGTTTACAGATCACAATGCAGGCGGGAGAAGCCTCATGTTATCCAGGATCAACACTGTTCATGTACAGCAGGGTAAGATTCAATTAATTTACATTTAACCAGTTTAATATGGAGAGGCACTGAAATGTAGACCTTCGTTTGTGTTTTTGACCTACACTGTACATGATGTGAGAACAGTTCGCTATTTATGTTTGTACGTTGGCATGGACTCTAACTTTAATTGAAACTTAATGAGAGAATGAACGTTTTTGTCTTCACTGGGATTGGAGTTGAATACTTAGGGAACCAGGTTACTGCGCCTGCCACACAGCTTAATCCAAAGCAGACATTTCTTTGGGTTTAGGAAATGGAATAAAATAAATTCCATTGCCCAATCTCTCAGGATACCTGGACATCGTTTTACCATTTTTGTAGCATAAACTCCCATCAAACCAATGAGAGCTTTGGATCTTCCAATGTTTCTCTATGGCACTGAAACCTAAAGATGTCCGATTGGCTTGCGTTCGAGGGGAGGGGCTTACCGATTGGTCAATTGCGTGTTATAAAGTTTGAATTCTGGAAGTTTATATCTCATAATGCTGAGAAAAAAAGTCAGAATTGTGAGACGAACAGTTAAAAATAAATACCTTTTATTATTATTTGTTTTATTCTGTGGCAGAAACAAGCTTCCATAATTTGCTCATAAAATGCAATGGTCATTTAGCTTTATAGTATGTTATAAAAAAAAACATTGAAGCAGTTTCATTGCAGGTTTGACCCGCTTATGGTTCTGGCTCACCATGGCGATCCAAAGCACGATGTGTTCATCAACGAAGCTGTTGAAATACTGATTTAGGAAGAGGAGTCCAGGACCAATGAAAGCTGTGTCCGGAAGATGAAGCTCACTCTTGGTCATATGGGCCACCTGTAGAGCAAAGCATACCTGAAAACACCTGATGCATTTTGGATAACTGTCAGGAAAGGATGACGTGTATGATTACATGTGCCAAATAATGATTTTGACTGTCCTCATGTAGGCACCAGCTACATGAGAAACACTCACCACCAGCTTATTTGAGATCTTGGCGATCACCATGCCAAATGTAAGGATATAAAGGCAAGGGTGGTGCTCGAAAAGCAGACTGGAGGACTTTTTAAAGATGATGAAGGCCAGAGTGAGGATGAGGCCGATGTGTAGACCAGGAGACAACACACTGGTGTCCTGAGGAAAGACGTGCACTGTTAAAGTTACAGTATTTATTATTTTTAACAAAAGACCACTTTTCCTCACTTTTTTTTTCCTTTGCATTGTTAAACCTTGCAAATGAGTTATCATATGAAGCACTAAGCTAAAAAAAACATGACTGAAGTAGGAATCAATGCTTTTAAAGAACAAAACCAACAAAGACCTTAATAGCCCATGCACTGCTGGAGTGCACTTACTGCGACAGTTGAGCCGTTCTTGCCCACTCCACCATTCAGGATGATGTAGAAGTAGTTATAGGTTGAATACAGGAACCCGCCGATGATGCCGAGAATTGGAAAGGTTTGCAAATTCACACCAAGAACAGGCAACTGGGTGAAACATATGAGAATGTATAATATGAGAATAGCTGTTAGTTCGTGTCTCATGTGAGCTGGGGTGCTGGGAAGGGGACGGGGCTGAAGCTTTGAGCATGCTTTACAGAATAAGGGGGAGGTTCGAAAAGACTGATGTGCGTGTCGACATCAACTGCTGTTTTCTGCTTTTTTGGCAAGATCATGTCTATGGGTGACTGGTAGCCATGGTAGCAGTTTTTACCTATATTTACCTTTACACAGTCTGTCCTCAGACAGGAGGCAAAGAGCAAAAGACAGAAGGTTTACTTAACACACTCAAAAAGGGGGCTCTGTTATGATTCACAGTTTTGGAGGATTTCATGTTTTTTTTTTTTTTAAATAAATTATCTATAATATTTAATATAGTATGTTGAACCCTTTTGAACCGTGTAGACTGGAAGCACCCAATTGCATGTCACACTGCAACTGAGGTTATTATATTAAATTACATTTACTTACATTTATTATAATATTAGCATTACCTAAATTTATTATTTTTATTATAATATTAGTATTGAGAATCAACTTGTAAATAAACAAATCAAATAGTATTAAACATTATATTTACCTAAATTTATATTATTAGTATTTTTAATGTTAGTATTGTGAATAAACATGTAGTATAATTAAAACTAATATTTATATTATTATATTTAAATAAATGTAGGTAAATATAATATACATCTATATAAATAATAATATTTAAATAAACTAATACTTATATTCTATTTATATTTTTATATTAGATTTACCTAAATGTATTATTACCTAAATGTGTTATTTGTATTATTATTATGTTAGTACTGTGAATAAACAAATACATAAACATGTAAATAAATGAAAAAATTATATTTGTATTATATTTAAATACATTTAGGTAAATATAATATAAATCTATATATAAATAGAATATAAATATTAGTTTTTAATTATTTACATGTTTGTTTATGTTTATTAACAACAGTAACATTATAATAATAATAAAATAATAATGTAATAGATATATATTATTTACCTACATTTAATACATTATTATTTTTATTATATTAGTATTGTGAATAGTCTCGTAAATAATTAACAAGTATTAATAAAAAAGATGTGAAATCGTGCATGAGGGAAAATAATTGCAATATATATTGATAATTGTATTGGCACAGCCCTAGTATGCATATGGTTTGATGCAACAACAACAACAAAAATATTGATTTTAAATTAGTAGGCCAGAAACATTTATAAGCTGATTTTGATGTAACAGTCATTAGTTACTTACAACTATCATCAGGAAATCTGCAACAAGTCATAGACACGGAGTGTCTGTGTTTTCCATTTGAAACCACATTGTGATTGGCCACAATGGACTTTACCAGTGTCGACTAGACGGTTTCAGTGATTATGGAGTGAATTTATGAACGTGTGATGCAAAAGTCTGTTAAAGAAGGCCAATGACATACCTTAATCTCCCAAAGATTCACTCCTCCGAATGCTGTCATCACATACATGATCATAATAGCAATCTGGACCTCTGTCACGTCAACCCTGCAGAAACCGTTCGATAATAAAACAGTCATCACACAGACAGGTTCAATGAATTCAAAAAGTCAAAAATAAGCCGTGAATAGATGCACTCACAATCCGAAGCGGAGTGTTCCAGACACATACGTCTGCCAGTGTGCGCAGAAAAACATGAACATGCCCACAAAGCCACAAAAAAACATCCAGTTAGGGTGAGCGCCGATCCCACAGGAAATACACGTTCCCACGGCAACAAACACTAAGAGAGCAATCATATTAGAATGATGTTAATATGTACAGATGTAAATAAACAACAAAGACTTAAATCTACTGCTAATCAATGAAAGTATTACCCAATATCCAATATTATTATTGTAAACAATAATACATAAAATTGATTGTCAAGGGTGTTGCTAGGCGGTTGCTTACTGGGCCAATTTAAAGGGATAGTTCACCCAAAAATGAAAATTCTGTCATTAATTACTTACCCTCATGTCGTTCGACACCCGTAAGACCTTTGTTCATCTTCAGAACACAAATTAAGATATTTTTGTTGAAATCCAATGGCTCTGAAAGGCCTCCATTGGCAGCAATGTAATTTGCACTCACAAGACCCATAAAAGGTACTAAAGACGTCGTTACAAAGTCCATTTCACTACAGTGGTTCTACAATAATTTTATGAAGCGACGAGATTAGATTTTGTGCGCAAAATTTTTTTTTATTTATCCAACAAGTTCTTGTCTTCCGCCTGGGCCTTTGACGTGAACTCACGAAGCACCACGACGCATGCGCGAGAATATGACTTTAATTTCACGGCTTTGATAAGGCACTTTTACGTGTACATGTTCGTTTCTCACGGTTCGGGCATCCAGGAAATGCACACTTTAGCCCCATTTTGAGCACTACACCAAGACCTAAAGCACGATCAATGTAGAATTCAACAGCTTAGATACGGCGCGTCTTCCTCTGCTTGTAAACAAAGCTCCTCGCTTCCGGGTCATGTGTCAGAACACCGGCTCTATTCTCGCACATGCGTCGTGGTGCTTCGTGAGTTCACATATAAGGGCCTAGACGGAAGACAAGCACTTGTTGAATAAAGTCGTTATTTTGTCTTTTTTTTGCGCACAAAAACTATTCTCGTCGCTTCATAAAATTATTGTAGTCTTTAGTACCTTTTATGGGTCTTGTGAGTGCAAATTACATTGCTGCCAATGGAGGCCTTTCGGAGCCATCGGATTTCAACAAAAATATCTTAATTTGTGCTCCAAAGATGAACAAAGGTCCTACGGGTGTCGAACGACATCAGGGTAAGTAATTCATGACAGAATTTTCATTTTTGGGTGAACTAACCTTTTAAAAGAGATTCAAATCACTAACTGTAAGTATAAACAATAATGGTTGCCTGAGAAGGCACTACTAAATGTTACTCATAAAAAAGGACGAAAGGTTGTCTGGCTGGTTATACCTGTTGAAACTGCGTCACAGCCATGGTCAAAGAGCTCCCCAAGAGCTGAGCTGCTATTGGTCCGCCTGGCCTGCTTTCCATCAATGGCATCCAGCGATTGGTAGATGAAGAGACCTAAGGCGCTGAGAATAAAGGCCCAACCTGGAGCCTAAAAAGGGTAGATAGATATAAAGGAAAAAAAGAAATGAGCATTTTGTAGACCAAGTTCTTCTTGTTTGACTGGGCTCAAAGCTAATGAGCCATAATAATATTTCCAAATGCTCTTTCTTGAGATTTGTTCATTTACTTGCAGTTTCTAACATTCAACCACTCAAGCTTGCAGCTCTCTCATGCCAAGAGAGAAAACAAAACCTCCAACTAAACTTTGACCTCTAACTGTAGATATGGATGTTTGTATTATTTTGTGCAAGACTGAAAATAAAACGTATCAAGGTTAGCAAACATGGACACAAAGGAGCTTTCTTTTATCTTTACTTTAATAGATACAGTTATCTCCACTATTTTGCCATTATTTAATTTGCTGAGAGACGTTTTTGGAAAGAAGCACCCACAGCCATACATATTATTCAATGCTACCTGCAGTGCAAAGTGAGAATAATCAAATAATATTAAAGAAAGAAAATGTAGCAACAAATGTGACATGATTTAAAGGAGACTGGCATAATTGTCTACCCTAGATTGTTGCCTCCTTTACTTTAATGCAGTTTCTTTACAGGCCTAATTTTCCATATTATTCATTTCATACCTCTAAAACATTAGGATTAGATTGGAAATATAAGATTTAGCATATTAACATAGGTGTAATAGAGTAACAGGTGTAATAATAAGAGATAAAGGATGAAAAAAATACTATATAAAGGCTGTGAATAACCAATATGACATTGTGGAGTGCTTTGAAATGACTCATAATCGCGGATAATTCAAAATGAGAAAACGGTGTGCAAGTTGTTTAAATCGTGTGCGTGCGAGTGAGTGTGTGTGAGTGTGAGAGATTACTTGTACGACTGTCTTTGTGAGGACCGGTATGAGTTTTAGACCATCGGAGTGAGGACATTGAGGCCTGTTTGAGGGTCAAGATTAGGCACTTAGTTGTGATGGGAAGGGTTAGGGTAATGAGCTAGAGATTGCATTGTGTCAATGAATGTTCTCACAAAGATATAGATTTCCAAGAGTGTGTGTCTTCATGTTTTTCTATCCCAGTGGGGACTTCAACCTGAATACACACAGACTCATAGGGACCTGAATTGAGGTTGAGTTTTTTTTTTTTTGAAAATGTAAAAATGCATAACGTTTTCTGTGATGGGTAGGTTTAGGGTTAGTATAAGGGGAGAGAATATACAGTTTGTACAGTATAAAAACTATTAAGTCTATGGAGAGTCCACACAAAGATAGCGAACCAGACGTGTGTGTGTGTGTGTGTGTGTGTGTGTAATAGTCTGATATGGGCAAAGGTTCATGTGGCCTGGGTTGATTTCCCAGAGAGCCTACATGCAGGCCATCTGGTTTCACGCCACATTCACAAAACAGAATAAGCCCCCTGCGCATTTCAGATCAGATCAGTACTTTTCATTCAAAAAACCCTTGAAGGCCTTTAATGTATTAAATAATTCTCCCTGTTAAGGCTGTGACTGTGGATGTGATTCCTAAATCTATCTGGTTGTTGTTAGGAGAACAGGACACACGACTCAATATCAGGCCTATGCAGATATTTGATTAATGACATACAGTACAGTATAATTTATGTTATATCAATTCTGATACTAGACACAGAGACTGATAATTTACATTATACTATATTAATTGGAGATTATGTACTGTATGTACGTGGTTGTCAGATGAAATGTGGGCCTAAATATGTTGATGATATATGTGTATTATCTGACCTCCAGAGGCCCTTTGTTTTAAGCAACACTTATGCTACTGTTCAGACGTTTGGGTTTGGTATGATTTTTAAAATATTTTTGAAAGAAGTCTCTATGCTGACCAAGTCTGCAATTATTTGAGTAAAAACGGTAATATTATGAAACACTTTTCACTTTGAGTAGGCTATATTTTCAGCATCATTACTCCAGTCTTCAGTGTCACATGATCCTTCAGGAATAATTTTAATATGATTTGGTGCTCAAAAAACATTTCTTAATATTAGCCACGTTAAAAATGGTTGTGTTGCTTAAATAGTTTTGTGGGAAGTGAAAACGATGATACATTTTTCCATGAAAAAGTTTATTTAAAATATATATATTTTGATTATAAATGTTTAACTTTTGCTGATTAAAGCATTAATTACCTTAAAAATCTTACAGACCCCAAACTATTATTATTATTAGGCTCAGGAAAAAAATTTGTTCCAGTTATCTAATTTGATTCATAATTTGTAGGTGATAAAAGCAACATCACATTCATAATTGTGCAGTAGTCGTGAATATCATCACAGTTGTGATTACCTGTAGCCTTGTGCTAATATTCAATACAGCAGCTCTTTCTCATGCAATAGTGCTTAATTATAATATTATATGATTATGATATGAATTTTATTATAACTTTGGGAGGCTTGACCAATAAATTTGTCTCCGGGTCAACGTTCACTGTAAACTCCCTTTATCTATGTTCTATCCTGGCAACAGGTGGGTTAAAGTTGTGCATTCAGCAGCAATCTCCAGAACTGTGTGGCAATAAACACAGGAATCTGGACTTTGCCAGTGGACTATAGTCTATGATTCTGGAAATATGACACACAGGGTACTGTGACATGTGGTCACAGTGCAGCCTAGAATCAGATAGAGAGGGTCAACAGCTTAAATAACAAACAGTGATCTGAATGGCCTGTACAGTCAATAAATCTGATAAAGCTGCTTACAATGACTTTCAAGCTACAACTTCAGGTAACACTTTATTTTAAGGTGACGTAGTGACATGTAGGTTAGTAGTAGGCCTAATAGCCGTACATTCTGCATGGTTACAAGTAGCCTAACTAACCATAAACCAAACCATAATCTTACACCTATAGTAAGTACATGTAGTTGAATCCTTAGTACTTATTTGTGTGGGTTACACTTTATTTAAAGGTGTCATTGTTACAGTGTAAAGTACTGAGGAGTAATAATAATTAACTATACATACTTACTATAGGGTTAGGGTAGAATTAGGGTTTGGTTTAGGGTTAATTGCATGTAATTATGCATAATGTACTGTTATAACTATGGTAAGTACATGTAACGTATGTAACAAGGACACTGTACAATAAAGTGTTACCACCCAGCTTCACAATACATCAATTAGCGTGAATCGATAAACCAATGTACCACAAGAGACACTGGCCAAAATGCACAAACATGAAACCACGAAACGTTAGCCTACTTGTGTATTTATAGTATTTGTTCAGCACCACCGAAAGCAATGGCATCCTGAATATGTGTGTTTATTTTTAAATCTGACGTGGCAGGGCATTTAAATAGAATGAAGCACGTAACGCTGTCACTCAAAGTTTCGCTCGCGTCTGAACTCACCTCTTCCGTGGCCGAGGGACTGTAATACACGAGAATGACCGTCGTTAATATGTTAATGATAAGTCCAATGATGGTCAGTGTGTTCGGCGCGACCCACGTCGGGATCTGCTGGACCAGCCAGTTCCAGTATATCTGGCAGGGCGGCTCGAAGAGAGAGCGACCGGCCGCGCTGTACTTGTGCTCCTCCAGGCGCTTGAGCTGGACCGCGGACAGCGGCTCCGGACACGCGCAATGAGGCATTATGATCGCTCTTTTGGCAGGGTCAATGCAATGTTTTGGTCCTAATCCCCAGGTGTCCACTTAGAAGACGACATTAGCTTGCGGTGGTTACGTGTGAAGAGTCATTTTGATGAGCGGAACCGACAGTCTCCTCCGTTCCTAATAGTTGAGAGCAGATAAACATAGAGGCGCAGGAAACTGCGGTCCGGAAGAGGACACACAAACAGCCGGGAAATTTGAACGGCCACGGTGCCGCGTCTGACCACCAGGGGCGCAAATGTTGATGTTCTGATTTACATTGCAGGCAGTCTTATTATTGTTACTAACTCATTTAAATTAGGCTGAAATTAAATATTAATATTAGGTGAAAGACAAATGTATTTCAGTCTAATTTTGGTTTTAGTTGAATTACTAAAATTACTAAAACGTAAGTAAATATTTCTATTTAGCTTCATTTTAAGGCACAATATGTAAGATTTGTGGATTCAAATATCCAAAAAAAAAAAAAACCCACTAGAACAATATAATATATTTTGTTGACTTGTGTACTTACACTATCCCTATGTTTCCAAGAATGTTTAAATCGAGAGAAATAAGCAATTTTAACCAGCACATGGACCGTGTCTGTGCGTCGTCTATCAATGACATCATACCACATTACCCTCGATTTCCTCAATTTATTTTTTTGAAACCATGGAAACACCACAGACACTTCAATATATTGTGTTTTATTAGACGGGTGAGCAACTGTCTGGATACATTAATCGACAGAAAACTAATCATTGTTATGCTCAACACAGTTAGTCTTATATTGTTTAAATCTCGTTTTCATGATTTACAGCGAGTATTTTACCATGCCTAATACCGATCTTTCTTACTTCAGTGTGCAAAAAGTGTCTCATAGTAGCCAAGCGAACGCACAGAGTAGCATTATAACATAACTTTCCACAGACTCAAATGTATCTAATATAATAAAACCATGACTGGAAAAAGCGGCAGCGTAATAAAGCATAATAAAAGCTCTGCGAAATCCAGGGCTGAATCCGAAATCGCCCAATAAACCCTCAATCACTATTCCTTACTTTAGTCCACTAATACAGTTCACTTGAATGAGTGAATAAAAACAAGTGAGCGAATTCGGACAGCCGTTTTGTGTACATCGGCTTTACACTCGTTATTGCGGTGCAATGTGGGATAGAATGAGTGCCCTCAATAATGTCCACTATGGTTTCGGACACCACTACAAATGGCTGTCCCCTCAAAAAGTTCCCCATTTATAGGGTGTGGTTTCGGATTCAGCCCAGGTGTCCTCATGCGACGCTTTTGTTTTGAATAAGCAATATCAAGTGGAAAAAAATTACATATTGTGGCTTTAACAAAAAACTAATAGAAATGACAAAAGCACATAACAAAATTACTAAAATGTAAACTAATATGAAAATAAAAGCTAATCCACAATATTATAGCAATATTACACCTCTCATACCATCATAGAGTTGATTTGACCCAAATTAAGGCTTGAGCCCTGGCAAAATAAGTCGAAACAAAAAATTGAAGAGGATTTTTTTTTTTTAGTAATTTAATTATATGGGTTTCAACAGAGTAACCACAAAAGTTTGATTACAGTCATGGTGCGTATTTTCACCTGGCGATAAACAGATGCTAACAAATAGTCACAAGTTGTTTTGGTAACAATATAGCAACAACACACAGCTTGAGCGCTTTTCATTCATTTCGCATCACTATTGGACAAAACCATAAATACTGTCCTTATTTATCACTGTGTGTTAGATGTTCTAGATGTTAAATCTTAAAAACATTTTACAAGACTTTTTTGGTGTGTCCCAATTTATGTACACTAAAAAAAACCTACGCTTTTCTTAAGATTTACGCATTTCAATAATATAGTAAAATTCCATCAAACTTAATTGAATAATCCTTATATATTTTAATTCAAATGAATTATTCAATTGAAATATGTAAGGATTATTCCATTCAATCTGATGGAATTTTACTATTGATTGAATTTTTGATTTTATTTGTATTTTTTTATGTTCGTTATGGACAATTCTATGCCATTTTTTAGTAGTGTCTTTACACTGGAAATTCCGAAAAGATAAAGTGTACTTTAAATACCCGTTAGATGCATTTAATTAACTGAAAAAAAAAGAAAAAAAAAGTGGAATGTTGGACACCATGCACTAAATACAATTTAGGGTCAAATATGTATAGATAACTAGACTTGAAGTTCTTAATGGTTTCCTAAAGCTTACAAAAGAAAAGGGATGAATTTTTATTCAAATGAAATGATTTAAACCCAAATATTGATAGAGACGGAGATGCAGATTGATTGCCCAGAACAGTGTTGCCCAGTCTAGCAAGAGAAACAAACAAGCCCAAAATATGCAAAATAATAATATCTTTCGAATTAAGAAAGAAACAAATGTTTTTCATATAGAGACATTTATTCAACTGTCATGCTAAAATGAACATTGGCATGTACAATCAAGAAACCTTAGACAAACATGTCTCTCTCTGACACTCAGACTTGTCTGTCTGATGTCTGATTGGCCAGCTGCACAGCATTGATATTGCTAATCTAAGTGGATTTCAGTAGTGAATGTTGGAAAGGGGTTGGAAAATTCAGGGGTAAAATCAAACGGGCAGAAAAAAAGAAAAGAAAAGAAAAGACAGAAACAGCAAAACCCAGACTTTGGATCACCCTAGTCCTCCCAAACCCAGAAAAACATAAATTAACCGCATCATCATACTGTATCTGTAACTGACTGCTCAATGACTTTCACAAAAAAAATTCTATTTGTGATCTATTTTGAAGCTACAAGCCAGTTCACTAAAGGCATGCATGTTCTGAGTTTCAGTGGCACTTCTTAAAACACAGCTTTACATGATTGCACAGTGACAGACGCAGACTTTTCTAACTATAGATCCGTGTCTGAACAAAGCATACCATGCCAAAGACACATGTGTCGTTATTTGTAGTAGTGACAGGGATTTCTGGGTAATCATTGGGTCAGTCAGCCTTCAGTTGGATCCCTTCTTCTCTGACTCTGACTTCTCTGAGGTTTTAGACTCGTTCATGTACTTATCAATGAGGTGTAAGGGAACGCCTCGCTTCATCAGCTCAAAGAACGTAAAACCTCCTGAAAGAGGGGAAGGATAGACAGAGTCAGAGAGAGGACACATTTGTTCTTCACAATATACTGCGGCCACATAAGCATACTTAAAAAATGTCTGAAAGTCTTTGTATTATATAAAATATCAAACCTAGTGCCATTTATTTTAAATAAAGACAACCCTGCACACTTCTTAAGCAGAACGTTTCACAAAAAACGTTTGTGAGGTTTCCAAATTATAGATGAATTATTCCAAATGTGGACACTTGTTCACCAACTGATTTCATACGTCCACCAGAAATCATCTTGATACAAAAAACATAATTTGTTTGCAAGCACACTTTTAAAAAATACTTGTTACAGAAGTAATATACTTTAATATACTTCTGCGTAAAGTGAATGTGATGTTTTCTGCGCAGTTGCTATTAAATGAAAATGCATTATTGTAATCTAAAAATGTATATTAAATACAATTAGCTAGAGTGCTTTTTTGACCCACTTAAGAAGGACATTAGTACGTTTTTATGTAATTTCATACTTCTATTATCTTTGAAATATGGTTAAAGTGTACTGCAAAATATACTGACAAGCATTTATGGTGAACTTAACATATACGCTTTATATATGTTTTTTTTTAACTTGTATGTAAATATAGGCTATTTGTATTTACACTAGTGCTGTCAATGATTAAAAAAAAAAGAACTAAATCACTTCTTTTTTTTGTAATTAGTCGCGATTAATCACACCTAAACATTAACGTTTTTAATATTTTTTATATGGTAATTATTTCACATTTAATCTCCAAATTAATGTAGAAACAACATAAAGACAGTATATTTTAAATATAGGAAATATTGGCTACAGAAATTGAATAAATGGATCACTTCAAATTGAACACTTCAGTCTTAAATATTTTTAACGCATAACACTAATTTTGACAGCCCTAATTTACACATTTGCACATAAAATTGCTATTCCATTTAAAAATGTATTAACCTTTGAATGTGATATAGAAATAATACAGTTAAAATTATAGTCACATACTTTACATGTGTTTATAGTATGTTAGTCAACACATGACTACTCTTTATAGAAGACATACGATTATTAAAAACATGATTTAAATGTTAAAGTGAAACTTTTACACTCTTTAAAAGTGTACTCAACTTTGTTAACATAGTCATGAAACTGTATAATTGAGTGGCATTTTATTTCATTATT